>NC_048421.1:2755545-2759060 GCF_013103735.1 Etheostoma cragini | reverse complement strand
ATATATATATATATATATATATATATATATATATATATATACACAACACATCTGCTCATCTAATGTAGGCCTACTTAACATACACGCATGTGAAAAAATACTAAATTATAATTTAGTTTTTATTTGACATACCTTTTGTCCGTTATGTTTTTAGAATTTTTTTTGATATAGTGAATACTTTCATTATTCTGCCATAATTAGAAGTAAATCTTTTAGCAGTGTTATTATGAACAGCAAAATAGTAACATCTTCATTCTAATTCGGCTAAACATTGAGCTACGTAAGGATAAAGGAGGAGGGGGAGCTCTGACGGCGGCGGTGGGAAGTAGGGAAAAGAAGGAGAAGACAGAGGAAACGCAGACCTCAGACCAGCCCACTTCGCCTCACTGTCCGTTCTCTCTGCTCCCGGTGTCCGTAGACAAATCTGACCGCGGATCAGCTCACTCGGGTTCCCTCCACGCTCGGTCGCACCAACTGGGACTCCAGAGGAAATCGTGTTCGTCGTCAGCCAAGTCCGCACGCTCAAGACACATCCATAGCAGACCACGGCGAGGGGAACGGACGGTGTGACGAGAAGGGACTAAAAACCAACCGCTGGTAGAAACAACAGAGGGCTTTAACGCAAAAAAACACATTTAGCGGCGAGAGGAGAGAAGACTGCCTGCTCCCAGGAGAAGTAGTAACCTACGCGACGCTAATTTTTCCAACATTTTCTATTATTGGCTGCGAGAGTGTGCTCTCCCGAGCCACATTTATAAAGAGAGCTAGCGGAATGTAATGCTAGCAAGCTAGCTAATTTTAGCTAGCTAATTAGCTTGTCAGGCATCCAAGACTCGGACGGGATCTTTATTAAAATAGGTCACGGTTTGGCGTCGTTGTACTTTTTTTTTTAGGGGGGGAAACAGCTGTACGTAATTAGCTTTGTCCAGAATCCTAGCATGGTCATAATGTTCTGTCTCGAATAGCTAACGCCAAGTTAGACAATAAACAGGACCAGCTGCCCATATTGATGTAAACCAGTTTAGTATTATCCGTCTACGCTTTTTGGGGGGGAAAGCCAAATCGTTTGTGAATATCGAGGTGTGGACGAATCAAACGAAAAGGTACAAACCAAGACTTTTGACTGTTGACTGCCGTCCAATGTTAATGTCGACCGACGTTGCATCTATAATGATACCCGTTAGTCGGGGAATAATGGAAAGAGACATTGATACGACAGCCGGACCCCTTGGAAACGCGGCCGGGGGTCCAGCAGCTGTCCGGGGGATGAAGCGAGGAGACCCGGAGCCCGACGCTCAAACAGCAGCTGCCCTGACGGACTTTGCCGTGGCGGAGTGCAAAAGACCCAGAATAGACGGAACCGGGAGTGTTGTTGGTGATATTGGACAGGTAAGAATGCCATGCAAACACGCACAGTAGGCTACATTTGTATCGTTTAGTTTCCATCTCAGCTTCATGTGTAACAAAGTATCATCTGCCGTCCTCCTTTCTTTTTCTTCTTCAGTGAAAGCTTTTGTTCCCAAGCATCAGCAGGGAATGATAATGTTTTGACAGGCCCCTAGTTTTTTTCTCCTAATCTTCAATATAATCATGCATCATTGCAGCGAATGGAAAATGCTTCAATTGAAGCTAAATGTAAGATTAATGAAATATCACCAAAGTGTGACCATAGTAAAATGTGGTCCGCTGCTCGGTAAGAGGGAGCATGTCCAAGCCAGACAAAGGTAATATGATACAGGCTCCATTGCTATGACAGGCACCACAGCAAAGATCAGACCCCATTCATCATAGCTGTCTTACGGAAAGTAAGCCAGTGCTTACTCCCACTGTATTTTCTTATTGACATGGATGAAATCACTCAGAACTCTGATGATGATTTACAGTGAGTCATGGCATCAAATCCTGATACACACAGCATGTGCCATTTATCGCTCCATGCCCCCCTGATTGTTGCTAGGTGTTAAAAGAGAGAGGCAGACAGGGATTGGGGGAGGGGTCACCACAGTGAAAGACAAAGAACAGAGCTGAAGGAACAAGAGGGGGGCCCTCCTTAACATGGGTCTTCCCTGCTTTCATGACTCGACTGCTGAGACAGCATCAGCAACCATTCCTGCCTGTGCTGGACTAATCTGTGTAAATTACAGTAAACCAGAGTACTGCCGCCAAGGCACGGGGTGCACTGACTGCATCTATTACTGTTTTACTCCTGTCACTCTCTTTCTCTCTCATGAACCCATGCACTAAATATCAGTCTCACACCCACACGCATACTGTATGCTTTGAAGTGTCCATAATCCAACAGCAAAGAGGAACATTTTCAGCTGACGTGTGTTGTTTTAGTCCTGGGGAAGCGGCACTAACAGCAGTCGAAGGGCAGGCGGACATGGCTTGAGGTCATCTGCAGGTAATTGATTCCAGGGGAACTGGTGAAATGCTTTAAATGGTCCGTGCGGGCGACCTGCAGCAATGCCGTGATGCTCGGCGAGCTTCACAGACGACGGATGGTGATGATGGGGAAAGGTTATAGCCCGCCGGGCAAAGATGATGTGACAACGAGCTGCGTGGCATGGGGAGGATTCTCGATGCATATCAGTTGTATTGATCGCTGGGCACTGGGGGGGGGGGGGATGGGGGGTCAGGCTGTAAAACAGGAGGGAGAGTAGCAGAGAGGGTAAGGGAGGGATGAATGTAGAGTAATCATTGGATCCACATAGGAAGAGTGAGGGGCAACGAAGTGGAAGACAATGAGCAATAAAAAAGTGAATGGACACAATATTTGGGTGTGTTACAGGAGAGAAAGGAGACTCGGGATGTGTGCCACATCGATTAGCCGATTGGCAGAAATGTAATTGCCAACTATTTTGAAATTGACTAATCGAATAGATGTTAGTTGCAAAAATGGCAGAAACTGCTGTTTTCGGCCTCACACATATGGAGATTTCCTACTTGACTCTGTTTGATATTGGATTAAACTGCTGTCTTTTGGGTTTGGACTGCCAAATACAACAATACATTTATTGAAATCACCTTGGACTTGGATAAACGGGGATGGACATTTTCTACTATTTGTTTCCCTCCACATTTTCTTTAACCAATCGATTAATCAAACAAAAATTGTTGAATTGTACGATAATGAAAATAATTGTTGGTTACAGCCGTAGATGTGGCCTTGGCGGATAGATTGGTGTTTGGGAGAAATAAATAGGATGGAAGCAAGGAGAGAGCAGACGGAAAGGAAACCGGAGCCATTAGTCTGCATCCATCAGGGACCATGATAAAGGATGAGAGGAAAGTGATGGATGGCAGGAATGACACCACGAGTTGGGGGGGGGGAGAGATAAGCAGAAGGATTGGCTGTGAATGATGAATGGTTGAAAAACACTTTATGCAATGGGTAAATAAAAAAAGAAAAGAAAAGGAAAATGACATTGAAGGCTAATGCAGTCATGGTAGTTGCATGGCAGTGTCTCACTCAGGCTGCGTGTGTGCTTGGGGGGGGGCGGGGGGGGGGGGGG
>NC_048421.1:2740612-2755445 GCF_013103735.1 Etheostoma cragini | reverse complement strand
CCCCCCCCCCCCCCCCTACTAAACAAAAATCCACCTCTGTCTCATCGCTTCTTGTCCTCCCCGTCTCCTCCTTGTCTCGTGCTTCCTCTCTCTCTTCTCAGCCCACTCTCTGTAGTATTGATGGCAGTGCTGTGGTCCACTCGGATGCAGGGGAAGTACAGTTCATACTCCCTCGACCCTGTCTCTCTCTCTCTCTCTGTTTCGGAGAGCCGATTTGTCCTATCGTTGGCAGTAAAGAGGCTTTGTGTCGCGCTAACTAGATCAAAGCTCATTTAGGAGAGGGCATTAACCAGACTGATCGCTTTAACGGGCCAGAGCAAGGGCGGGGGGGGGGCAGACAAGGGTGGGTTGATATAAACGGACAGATTGTATCCTACAGGCTAAAGAAAAAGTCTTTGTTTGGAACAGAAGCACGCAAAATCACACTGTAATCATTCTGGTTGCATAATGCTCACCACGAGCAGTTTTCACTGAGGGCCTGTCTCGAGACCTTTTTGAGGAGCCCAGTGAGAAATATGTTGGTCTCTAATGAAAAATGACCATTTGACCTGGAAAACAGGCGGGGCTGGACTGGATAGTTTCTAGTACTTCATTCAGATTGTCAACATTCAAATGCAGCACAGTCTAATATTATTTTACTAATCGTAGTAGGGCTGCATAGTATTTCTTTTTACTTGTTGTATCGCAATATCAACTGCCACAATAACTATATCGCGAAAAACCACTCAGATTTCCTTGTGTTGGTTGAAATCAGCAAGAAATGCACTTTAAAATGTGACAGTCACTCTTTTTTCAGTGTTTTCTTTTACAGTCAATTTCATGTTTAATTTGTTGGATAAAAGAATCAAGCCAAACCAAATCAACCAGCAATGCGTTGGGTTTTATCAGAATACTGAAAGCAGCAGAAAGATGATTCGGTACCGCCATAAAAAAATCTAAGGATTCTCTTGGGACATGTCTTGACTAATTCTTTTTTTTTTTTTTAATGTTTAAGTATATTTTTAAATACTTTTTGCTATCAAGTGTACACAATGTCATTGTCTCCTTTTGCTTTAAAGTTCTCTTTTGTCAGTATAATGAAATCACTTTTTTTTAACTTTTATTTGACTCTTGGGACAAACATGTTTTAGGCCTAAACATTGCGACATTATAAACTAATGAAAAGAATCAGTGCGTGGCGACCCTAATCGTTGACTGTAAAATAGCAAGGTGAAATGCTACTGCTGCCTTTCATATTTGCCGCTAAGCCCAGCGGTTGCATAGCCACGGTAGGAACCTGCATGTACCCAGAGGGCCTAAGTGAGTAACTGTATCAGTGTCCTTCAGAAGTCAGCCGCCTGAATTATTCACAGAATAGAAGAAAAATCCCTCTGAAGGGGAAAGAGGCAGACAGGCATGTAAGGCAGACAGGTACTGATAGGTGTTAATATTTGTTACAGAGGGTCGCACACAGTCCAACCTACCCTAGCGTCAGGCTCTCTACTTCTGTTTAATGAGTGCTGTTAAACTTTGAGCTCTAGCACCGGGGAAAAGTCACCCTTGACTTTTGAACCAGCAACGATAAGCTAAAAGTTCCCCACACAAAGTTGCTCAACTTATTTTTTTTTTAACTCTCTCTCTCTTTGTCTCTCTCTCTGTCTCTCTCTCTCCCTCTCTCTCTCTCTCTCTCCTGTGTGTGTGTGTGTGTGTGTGTGTGTGTGTTCGTTCAATTGACCATTCTTTATTGTGCAACGGCCATACTGTTGAAGCATAAGGAAATAATCAGATTTAAGAAAAAAGGAGGAAAGGAACCATACAAAGAAAGAAAAAAATATATCAGAGCTCTATCTATCTATCTTTTACTTTCTTTACTCTTGTAAAGCACACTGATGTCAACTCCTTAACACAACACTTGCATGTTAACTCTCCCTTTATGGTCATCATGTCACTACTCCCCCACCCTCCCCAAGGCTGCCCCCAAACTGTCACATGTGCTCCCATCTCCTCCCAGACACAAACACACACACAGAGTTAAATGTCAATTCCGTGTTTCCCTTACATGGGGTCATCTCTGTTGCACTGCCACAGTGTTGTCACGGCTGACAAACTGTCATGTTATGGATTCAGTAGTGAAAAATACCAGGATCCATGAAGGTGCGTGTGTGTGATGTAGCGCTGTGTAATTAATCAAATTTCGGCTTCTAACAATCACAAGAACAATGTGATTGAGAAAAACGTATAATTTTGTAAATAACCCCCTTATTTTGTTTTGAATGACCCGTGCATTTTTGCCCCTCGCATCGAGGGTTAAACTCGCTCAGCCAATAGTCAGCGAGCTCCTGTTTGTGGTATCTGGCGGCATTTAAAAATCAATGTTTTAACGCAAAACAAGCTTTTGTGAAGGTACAAGTTGATCAATTAGCCCATTACCTTACAGTGTGGCTTGTTTCACCTCTGCCAGGGGAAGGCAAATACCACGTACAGTACTTCATTAAGAGGTGCTGAGTTGATGCTGAGTACTAATGGGACATATCATCCAAATGCAATACCAGTGGGGTTCTGTTAGAGCGTCAAACCGAAACCTCCCATAGAGGGGTTTTGTACTTAAATTATTAGGAGACGTAACATAACGCCCGTGGTGCGCTACAAGCTTTGCCGCGACAAACCAAATAATCAGATCTGACAATAGGACGCAGCAGCCTATTGGTGCAAGGCCAGGGCCTAAAGAAAAAACACGTGTTCACTTTTGAAATAAAAAAAACATTTTACTTCTTGATTCATTGCTGGCATGGAAGTAATTCAGATATTCTTACTCCACAAAGGACACGTGAGTAAAAGTATCTGTCGTTGTACCTGAAACAGGTGAATCAGTTAGTGCTGAGTGCGAGCTGAGTGGAAGCTGTACTGCAGTGAGTGAACTCTGCAATTCACAGATGCGGTTGGAAAGTTTTTACATATTTTTTATGAAAACGATGCCTTTGTACATGGATGTAGAGAGTGCTAAATATAGTCCCCCACATCAGCACCTGCATAATTCCTAACTGCAGGTTGTGTGTTGTTATTCAAAGACCAAACAGGAGACATGGAGGAGACAGCCATGAATGAATCCCCCCCCACAGCCACATTTGTTACTGTCAGATTGGGGAAAAACTAACTTGCACCTTGTTCATATCAGAGGTGTCTCCTACTCTTTTAGGAAGTACATACACTTTAACTAAATAAAGAAAGAAATATGTTTTAGCTTTCCAATGTGAGCTCCGTGAGAGTGGGTACTCTCACACTGCAGTCCATCTTGGTTGTCATTGTGTCTCCACATTTTGCCCATCGTAATTGTCAATTTTTTAACCTTGTCATTTGGCTTTGATACCTTTTTTGGTCCTCCCAAACAGAGTTCATCCCCATTTCCCCCCCCCCCCAGTCAATTGTGAGTGGTGGTCTTCATAGAGTATCTGGTAATATTGGTCCTAAGGTTGCCAAGTATCTCAAGGTGTTACACTTGATAAATGATTGTTTTTTTTTGTGTGTTCTCAAAACCTGTGACGTTAGTGGGGCTCACCTGGTAGAGTAGGTGCCCATATAAAGAGGTTCACTTCTTGACGCAGCGACCGCAGGTTTGACTCCGTCTTGTGACCCTTTTGCTGCATGCCATTCCCCCTCT
Source organism: Etheostoma cragini (assembly GCF_013103735.1). Classification (NCBI taxonomy): domain Eukaryota; kingdom Metazoa; phylum Chordata; class Actinopteri; order Perciformes; family Percidae; genus Etheostoma; species Etheostoma cragini. Next base: position 2,751,808 of record NC_048421.1, on the reverse strand, counting down.
CTCCCCCCATTCCATGTCTTCAGCTGCCATATATAAATAGAGGCCTAAAATTCCCCAAAAAGAATCTTTTATAATAAAAAAAGGGACCTGACTTGAGCTGATTCCGACTCCTGGGTCTCCTTCACACCTCTTGTCGTGATTTTGGGTAATGATGTTCTGTTGGGAGCAGGTGGGATTTTTTGTACATTACATGATATGATTGGGACCATGATAAAGCCAAACCTTGGCGCAAACCACATCCTCAGGCTGTTCTGTTAGGGTCCTCTGGATGTCTGCAGCAGCCCCCTTAATTACTCTCCTCCCCCCTCCCTCCGCCCCCACCCCACCCCCCCCACCCCCACTCCCCCACCATCTGTTGACCTCATGTCATTTTGCCTTCGTTCACCACTGCTGCTCCTTTTTCTTGTCCTGCTCCTATGCGCTTGCTCCAGCAACTCTTTTCCTTCTCCTAAAATAGCAAGTTGGAGAGAGTGAAAATAAACAAGAGAGACGCCCTTCAGTTTGGCCCTCCATGGAGTCAAAGTGGGGAACAGAGAGCGCGTGAGAGAGAGGGAGAGAGGTTGTCTGTGCTTTGCTGATCCCTGCCAGTGCAGTCTGAATCCCTCACAGTCAGCCAGCCGGCGCCTTCAAAGGCTCCTCCTCGCTCACAAATTATACGGAATTGACTTAAAGGGATTGTACAAAAGTGCAGTACGAAAGCCAAGCTTTCCACCCGGACAGGCTTAGTGCAGCATGCCGTGTTCAGTTTTCCTTTATGTAAAAAAAAAAAAAAAAAAAAAAAAAAAAAAAAAAAAAAAAAAAAAAAAAAAAAAGCATGGCAGGCATAGATGAGGGTGCCTTTTGTATACTTTTCAGCACCAGGCAGACATGTAGTATACTTAAAAGCGTGCGTGCGTGCGTGCGTGTGTGTAACCAAGAAGTCTCTGAATACTAAAGTATCAAGTTCAGAGCCCCAATCCCCTTCCCTGTAGGAAAATATAAATCACATGGCATTCCTCACTTATGACTCATTGTCTCCATTTTGCAAATGTTTAATGCTTTTTATTTCTCTCCCTTTTCTTGGCTTTGGTTGTCTTATTCCCCACATTCCTCCACCTCCTGTGTGTGTCTGTCTCTGCCCTTATTTTCATTATGTTCCTTCTTTTCTTCTTTCTTTCTCCTCCGTCCAATCCCCATCCATCCACCCTGCTCCCTCCCTCTGTCGTCCCTCGCAGACGGATTGATTCCAGATGTTGCTAAACTCTACCCTACTCTCTCCCTCCTCCTGCTCTTCTAAGTAAACTCCTCCTCCTCCTTTCTTTCTTCTTCCCACTCTGTCCACTGTAGAACCAACAGTGACTATATAATTTGACGATTGGGTGTAATTTTGGTTTAGATTTCACTGACATTCCAGTTTTTCCTCCCAGTTCATGTAGCTAGTGCAGCGGCTTCACCCTCACTTAGACGGAAAATGGGATTTTGTGACTGATTCTCAACATTTGAAACACAACCCCTGAGTGATATATAGGACAAACAGCTCCACTTTTTGGTGCACTGACAGTGCAGTCCTATTTGAAATGCAGTACAGTACTCCCAACATGCATTTTTTTTTAAATTTAGAATAGGAAGAGCTTTCTCTTTGCCGTTGGCATTGCCCAAGGCTTTGTAGAATTGAGATTTAGCTCTGAACCGCTTCCTTATACCGCCTTTCCATCTGTGCCGTGGTGAGCACCAGCCGCTTCTTACAGTATTTTGCGGAATAAAAGCCTGTCCATTCCCCTGTAATTGTGGAGCACCAAGGAGAGTGTTCCCCCTGGGGACGAGGCACGAGGGGGAAATTGGTTCCAGATGAAACAGGAAGTGGAGAGCGGAGACAAAGAAAGGGCTGTTTTAGACAGGCGAAAGGGAGGACGGCCCACCAAGTCTGGGCACAAATACACACAGAGTCAGAGAAAAGAAAAGTTTGTTTCTCATTCTTACCTTTTCTTTACATTGGAGCGCTTTTGTTTTTAATCGCGCGCTCTCATTCCCCCTTGGCTTCCCTCTAGTCTAGACACTCCTTCATTCATCACCACATCATCAGCACATCTGGTTTTTGTTTTAGCCTACACATCTCAAAGTCCTAGTCTCTTAAAGAGCACTGCATAAGCTAGTCCTTTGTCCGTGTGTTTAGACAAACGGTGTGTCACTCTGCTGTCGCCGCGGCCCTCCGTCTCAGACCCTTGCCCCTGATTGGCTGTATCAATGCTATCAGGAAGTGTTTCCCGCAGAAGGCAGCTTGAGGTCAGGGCCAGGAGGTTAACTCTGTTGACACTCTTCAGAACTCAAATCTGCCCTACCCATTGCCACGGCCTTACACGGCCCACCCTCAAGCTGTTTGCTGAATGGATGAATACATTCAGGCCAGGGGGGGGGTGCGCAGCACATGGATTCAAAACATTTTGTCCGCTCTTCGGTACTGCAGATTAAATGTAATGAAAACATCAGCAGTTCTATTGGAACACCACCCCATCCCCCAACACACACGTGTACATACACACACACACACGCACATCTATCTTTCACCCCCTCAGACCTTCTCCTCCCCCTCCCCTCCCCCCCCCTCGCCTTGTGAGACTCGTGCCTCGCGGAGAGCAGAAGCATGAGTCTCACTGGGCGCTTATGTTTTCTCTGCAAGGCACGCCAGCAGGCTTAACTCTGCCGCTGTCATCTCTCTTTCTCTGCTGTCAAAATATCATCGTTTTGGTTAACTTCTCCGCCCCCTATTGTTCCAGTCCTCCTCCTGCTCCCCCTCTTTGTCTTCCCTTCTGCCCCCCGCCTCACCCTCACTTAGCTGTGCAGCAAACAATGGCTGCCATCGCCAGGGCAAAAATGACGGGGCAAAAACAATAGTTGGAGAGAAAAGCGAGGGAGACAGAAATAATCTAATTAAAAGTAATTACGGAGCAATTAACCACGACTCTGGCTTCTGGGGCAGGGTCGGCGGGGGTTGGGGGTGGGGGGCGCACCCTCTACTGGTGGATTTTGATTGGTTTGTATGGCTGGATGTGAAAGCTCTGCCGCTGTGGTTCACCAGTCATGGCATCCTGCAGACTGCGGTTAACTTTTAACTTCATTCTCTCCTCTTGTCTTTTCCCTCCAGCCAAGTGTCTTCTGTCCTTTGAACTTCTGTTTTTTTTAATCGAGGGCATTCAAAAACACCCAGCACAGGTAGTAGTTTGAGTTGTGCTTTTAGATTATAGAGACGGGTGACAGTAATAAGTCTCTCTTTATGTATATTCTTTTTATTTCTCTAGGTTCTTTGAAAACAAGCTAGGTGGCGATTTCTGTCTAAGAGTTCATCTCACGTGAAATATTAACGTTTTGATCTGTTATGTTGCATTCACTTGTTTTTCAAATGTCAAGTCCCTTACACCACTCTCTTCCCTCCTGTTGTCTCTTTCAGAACAATGAGCCTTTAAACCCCGGTTTCCATGGATACCCACCCCACAGTCAGGTAAGAGATTAGTGATGGCTTCCGAAACCTCCCGTAACAATAAATCAAAAAATAATGTGTCAGACGATTCCTTGAGTCACTCTAGATATTTTCAGCCACCTAGCCAACTTTGAACAACCATAAAATCAAATGCTCATTGAGGTTGTCTTTTTCTCTCTCAAGGGATGTAAAAGGAGATATCCAGTGTATCAGTAAAAGGACAATTTCACTCTTTATAGTTCTAGTACTCTATTTCCTCTAAGATGTGGACCAACAGTGTGACATTTGTGCATACAAAATCTCATGAATGCATTTAGAAACCAACTCGTAATTCTGTTGCGGTGTCGTCCATGTAGTCCTATAGCGTGCTCTGTTGCACTCGGACATCATTATCGAAACAATTCGATAGTTTGCCTCTGCTACAGCCTATGGTAGCATATAAATGATGGCTGTTAGAAGAATTGATGAAAGAGAACTGGAATTTATTGAGCTTCTCTTTCAAAAGCTTGATCCGCCAGAACGAAAAATTTCAATACCACCGTTTAAAACTGAGCTCTACACTCTGTTCGCACCACTTTTTGCACAAGATACTCTCATTTATTTATTTTTTTATCCTTCACTCTCAGTCGCTCTGTCTCTTTCTCATTCTAAGTGCCTCTGCATATTTCTCTCAGTAATGAGTGCCTTATGTGTGCAGCGTAGCGGCAGGGTAGCTGCCTATTTTCTTATCTACCTCCGAGCAGCAGAGCACATTGAGCGGCTCAAACCAGCTCCGGGCTCGCCTGTGGACGTGTGTGCATGCACACGCAAAGCCCCATTTGAGAGTGTTTATGAGAAAGGCCTCTGTACCTGAGAGCTTGTGCGCGTGCGTGCATGTGTACGTGCATTTGTAGTTGGTGTTTGGGATGTGCAGCTCTCTGGCAGTGCCACAGGAGGGGAGTGTTGGTCTGTGTGCCTGTACACCCCAGCCTCCCTTTCCCAAATCACATGGGACATGGGAGCTCCGCACAGGCCTCATCCCCCCCATCATGTATCCTTTTTTTCTCCTCTCTCCCCACTCTCTGCAAATCTTGCTATCTCCTTTCTTGGGAATACAGCTCTCTAAGAGATAGAGAGAGAGAGAAAGAGAGAGAGACTTTAAAGAGGACAACACTATGAGAGTTTGGCTTTCAGGCCGCCTCTTTAGTTGACAAATTGGTCGTTTTGGTCTTAGTTGACAAAGATTTCTTCAGTCGATTAAGCATTTCTTATGCTTTTTCAAGCTGATTGATTTATTTCCAAGAGCACAGCTTTGGTTAACACATTTTAAAGTTGTGTTTTTGTATGATTCTTTTGTGGAGAAAGTCTGTTTTAAAGATGGTAAATGTTTTTCATTGCGTTTTTCTAGTCCTAATGGCCACTCAAAGCACACAGATCTGTCTATTCGATCAACTGATTGCCTAGTCGACAAAATCATATGAATGTTGGTCGACTAAGAATTTCTTTAGTTGAAGACAGCCCTAGAATTTTGCTCTGGTGTTGATCTGACAGCAAAACAATAGAGATTTTGAGAGATTACAGGCAAAAAAAGGCAATGAGAGGATGAGTCAGAAGTGAAACAGAAGGGAAAACAGAAATGGAAGCAAGTTATTTAAGATGGCTTGCCTGCAGGGCACAGAACCATACAATAGTCCATTGCAATTTCGGATCAGACTCGTGGTGCAGTCCTCCTGGCCTTGCCCGGGTTCATGTGTAAGACAAACACCTGGGCCCAGAACGATTGTGATACGCAGTACATCTGAACTCCCCCTGTCATCTGTTAAATTTATAGGCACTGCACGCGGCTGCATTTATTTAATAAATGATTCAAAAGTCGTCCCTGCTAATATATTCTGCCCTTGAGCACACATATTAGGAGACTCCTGCGCACTAGCTCCTGGTTATCATGCAAATGGCGCTAGCCTAGCTTAGCCGGATGGGCTTGTTCAGTGCTGCAGTACATTTGTCTTGGTAATGCTCCTGTCTAGTTTTATGTATGCATGTTTGAACTGCCTGGAGTACTGCTTGTGTCAATATGAATGTGTTAAGTGGTGGCAGGCTCCTCTCTCTCTGTGTCTGTGTGTGGGGGTGTCGGGGTGTGTGTGGGGGTGTGTGTGTGTGTGGGGGTGGGTGTGGGGGTTAACCGCAAACAATTCATGGAGGCTACACACCTCAGCATTTTCTTTTAGCAAGAGTGTATTAAAATGGAATTGCAGGTCCCAACCTCCACCTCAACCTTCTCCTGAAACTCCAATAGAGAAAAGCTATTGATTGTCTGTTAAAAGCCCCTGTTTGAAGGAGTAGGCCTTTGTTTAAATTAGCTGATGAGTGTGTGGTGTTGGAGTCAATGTGTGTGTGTGTGTGTGTGTGTGTGTGTGTGTGTGTGTGTGTGTGTGTGTGTGTGCCAGCCAAAGTGCAGCAGCATGACAGTGATCACCACACATCTTTGCGTACATTATGTGCACGTGTGTTTGGTGTGTGATTGGCTGCGTGTGTTTATCACAGTGTTCGGTCTGTGTACCGCTAATCCTCAGATCATCCCCTATTCATCCTCTCATCCTCTTCACTTACAGCCTTAATCCTGTCATCCCTGGCTCTTTTTTTCACCCTGCCCTTTATCCATTTATCCCTCTATCCCGTTATCTCTCGCTCGCATCCATCGCCCCTCTGTCCCTGCACCCCCCACTCCAGCTCCCTTCTTCTGCCCCCCCCACCCCCTCTAATCACTTATCTTACCCTCCCTCCATCCCTCTGGACCCAGTTATAGCCAGCCTCAGCAGATGTCTGAAAGCTTGGCATCATGGCATTTTCCCCCGCAGAGTTCAGTCCCTCCCATAAGAAAAATGCGGTGCAAGGAACTGCACTCTCATCTCTGCAAATTAAGCCTCCTAACGATACAGTGGTGAGAAGTGAGGGAACTGAGCCCGAGCCAGAAGGCAAAAGGCGCAATGCAGTGAAATACAGATTCATGTGCAGGTTGAGGTTTAGATACTGGAATTGGGGCTGGCGCTCCCCCGGTTGTGTGAGAATCCTATCTGTGCGTGATGAAGGCAGCTGCAGCAGAGAGTTGGTGATCTGGAAGCCTACCCACGCAGCTAGCTACCTAGCTGCGTGTCTACCGGCTGGCCTACCTACCGCTGCTTTCTTGGAGCCGACAGGCTGCCACGCAATAAATAAATCATCAAAAAAAAAGGCTGCAATGCAGTGGGGGTCGCATTTGTTTTCTGCACTCTCAGGCAGCCAGTGTGTGGATAGCAGACAAGCATCTCCTTCCTTCCTTTTCTTTCTCAGGGGGTTTTAGGAGACAGCAACAACAGCTTTCTGACTCCATCTAGAAACAGGGTTAGATGGCTACATGGAAGGATGGATGCTTTGATGGATAGGAGGGACTGAGGCAGAGAGAGGGAGGGAAAGTTTTAAAAGAGGGGCGGGAACAAGAGAAAGCGGGGGACGTGTAACGCGAGCGTGTGAATGACAGACGCAGAGCAAAGAGAAGAGAAGCGACTCAGGCTGTCAGAAGGAGAGAGACAGAAAGGCCCGAGGGGGATCAGAGCAGCAGGGCCGCCGAGACGGTGAAAAGAGAGGCAGAGAGTGACAGGCAGACGCGGCTTGCCTGCTGGAGAAGTGGAAGAAGGGGACACCGGCAAAGGGAAGGAGGAAGAAGAGGGAGTGAACGAGGGAGAATTTAAATGTGTGAGACAGAAGTGGACTGAAGCCATCGTCAGCTCATGGTCTTAGAGCATAGGCAGGCGAGAGGAGGAACAGGAGGAGGAATAGACTCACACAGGGAAGGGGAGAGAAGGAACGGGAAAGTGGAGAGCTGGTCAACAGTTGTTCCTCTAGATCAGACGATGATGGGGCTGTACTACCAAGCAATGCTACCGGTAAGTTCACTTCTTAAGCAGAGCTTCTTTCGCTAAACAACTTTGTACTGCAAGACCAGAACTAGATGAGCAAGAGCTAGTTAATGATTTGGTTTCATTAGCTTGGCTTGATTGAAGCCATAATTGGTGCTGTTTATGGTATGGCCTGTTTTTACTTTGCTTGGTCTTGGCCCAGGTGAGGCCTTTGTCAGATAGTTGGCAGAGCATCAGGGTAACAGCTTGTCCTTGCAGCTCTGCTCCTTTCACTTTTTAACACTTTGCGCTCAAGTAACTTGAATAATGTTTTTGGAAGAACCACTAGGACGACTCTGTAGCTCTGCAATGTTTTGACTTTGTCACACTGGAGTGGAGACAATGTGCAGAGGGGCATCAGTCGAGTTGCATGCTGCTGAATGACAACAATTGTATGACCATATTAAAATATTGACTCTACACAGCACCTCATGTTTATACAGCTGATGTGTGCTAGGCTGCTCTTAGCATATGGTGGGCGTGTCTGTGCTACTTTACAGACAGCCTGAGGATGAAAGCTGTTTTCTGGCTCTGTCCTAGCATGCCCCGCTCCCAGTTCTTGGGTTCCTTTGGGCCTGGAGGGGGATGTTGGGATCTGGGGAGGTACATGCGGACATGAGGTAGCAACCGCTGCTCGGCCGCCGATGTGTTGACACGCAGTTGGTGTTGCATGGTCTCGCCATGCTGACTGCACGGAGTGTCCTGTCATATTTCTTATGTATGTGCATGTGTCATGTCACGTCATGTGCACCGAGGGTGCAGGCTGAGATTTAGTCAAGCGATTCACTGTCATCCAAGCTGTCCATGCATTTTAAACTTCATCTATCTCTGGATTGAGGGAGACAGGTGCCAATGCAGAGTTCTTTCTGCACACACACACACACACACACACACACACACACACACACACACACACACACACACACACACACACACACCAGTTGTTGCCAGGCGTACTTTACTACCCCCCTCTTTTACGGCAGACTGACACATGTAGCTGTTGCTGTGCCTTTATTATTACTATTGATAATAAATGCACAGCAACAGCCCTGTCTTCTGAATACAGACACACATACCCACTACCTGCATTTGACCTGTTTACTTTAAAGTCATCAGCGTTGACACGTGACTTGCAGTTCCAACCACACCCCGGCTAAATCTTCCAAAAAAATAAATTGGGACACCCTCAATAATTGTAATTACTGCGGTGTTTATGCTTGAAATTCAAAGACTAGACCGTGTTGTAACTTTGTAGAATATTATTTGTCACAACAACCTACACCTCTTCTTCAACATGGGGAAGTAGAGGTGTAGGTTGGTCTTCTCTTTTTACTCTCCCTCTTTCTCCCCTCCCCTGTCCCCCCCCCCCCCCCCGCAGGCTATTGCAGCTGTAAGCACGTGTCAACACATTTTCCCTCTTCAAAGGGAATGACGCCAAATGGAGGCCGGCAGTAGTAACTAGAAGGGTGTTGGGGGCGTTAGTTCCATGTGAAAAGGCACTGGAAAGATGACATGCCACGAGTCACACTGTCCTCCGTCAACGTTCAACTTTTATGGTGTTGTCCTCTATTTTCGGTTCACAGTGTGGATAAAATATTGTGACTTCCAGGGCAACTTCCCTTCCCCTACTTTGGAATGTGGGGCTGGTTGTTATCAATTTAATTTGATTAGGCTAATAACATGTTGTTTTTTTGTTGTGCAAGAAGTGTATGCATATCATCGTCGAGTTATTACAATATGCACAAAAAGGTTATTTCAGTCAAAATGAACCTTGTTGTCAGCTAGCTACATTAGCGGTCTTGCGTTGCGACAACCATAAACTGTGCACAGCTGCTGCAGTTTACGGGGCTGTCGCAATTTCAATAATAATTTATAACAATAACAATAATTTGTAGTAATAATAATAATAATAATAATAATAATAATAATAATAATAATAATAATAATTGAGATGTAGAGTCAGGACGTGATCTTGGGACTGCGTAGACCCTCTCACAGTGGGTGGACATGGCTCTATAATGAGCCGGCGTCATCACTGCAGCAGGATGGCATACAAAACAAACGTTGAGCCCGTCTATTTTCTGTTTGTTTTTTTGTTTTGTTTTTACAGTTCAACAAAAACAAGTGTCTGTGTGTTACCGGCTGTCCGACAACATTTTTCCCTCTGTATCCCCACGTCTGTCTCACTGTCTGACGTCCAGAGGTGTTGCGTCATCCCTATAATATTTCCCCCACCTGCTCAGTGCTGAGCCCATGAGGAAGGGTGTCAAGCTAAGCCTCTGTTACACTGAGTACGTTGCAAGGCAGGGGGTGGCATCTGAGTATTTAAGCTGCCTAGCTTTCACTCCTCCCATATTATTGCCTAAAGACTGCTTGGTTAGCCAGCGTACAACAGCAAGCCTTCAAGGAATTTGCATGGAATCCACACCCAGGTCTGTGTGTGAGAGTGGGGCTGCACGCACGTGGAAGCAAAGTGGACAGAGTTGGGACAGCTGCACTCTCATAACAAAGTGACGGGTACCTGTGTGTTTTACCACACAACTATACTCCGTTTAACCAACGGTATATTTAGCCTCATTCATTATAATTTATCATGTGGCATTATGGGTGTTCCTGCAACTCTCACAGTAGAAAGTGACTTCCCATCTCACAGAAACTCAGTTTCACCTGTAAAAGCGGGTTAAGCACCCCATCAAAGCGCAGAGTCCTCTGTATTGGTAGGCTAATACACTGTGTGACACTCCGCCACCTGAGGGTTAACCGTTCTCCCTCCGTCCAAACAGCCATAATCATATTGTCCAACACTAATGCTGCTCTAACTGCGACTGCCCAAGGCGGAACGCAGTGGGTCGAGGTGTGAAAAACACTGTGCATGTTACCTCGCACCAAAGCACACATGCACACATACACACTCAGAAAGGCACATTACAAGTGATGCGATGCACAGACGTGGTGCAGTAGAGCCCTAAATGGATGCAGCATTTTTTTTTTAGGAAATCTACTCCTGCATGACAAGCAGCACTCTAACTCTGCACACGCTGTACCCGAGCATACACTGCAGCAGTAGGTCAGTGCTGTTGGGTGAACTTCCCCTGCAGAAGTTGTGACAGCAGTCTTCAAATTCCCCATCTTCTTGCTGCATCTACTCAGAATTAGCAATGCAGGATTTTATTTAACAATTCCTGTTGGGGAACTTAAAAGCATATTAAAAACATTTAAATTCTGTCTTTGTCTTTAGTACTGTATTGTTTTTATTTTTGGGGTGTTTTTAGGGTGAAAAGCTCATCCTTATGGATCTGGAAAATCAGTCTGGAAGAAACGTCAGGGAAGTGTAAATGTCAGTCTGTGATGAGGTATAAGCGATTTGGAAGCTAGTGAGCCCAGTAGTACGACAGAGCCAGTCGTACCCCTGACACATAACCCATCATGCCTCTGGGCTCGGTCCGGCTGAGAACTAGAGGGAGGTTAAGTGCGTTGGACTGAGTTTCAGCAGGTTTTAGCTGAGGGTTGTCTGCATCCAGTCAGAGAACCCATACTGCAGCCAAATGTTCCTAACAGCTGGTCTTAAGTTCCTCTGCTCTGGTTCTCCGCCTCACCAACATATATTAGTAACTAGGGGTGCACGATTCAGAAAATGTCACGACTTGATTTAGTTTTTTAGGCTTGGGTTTCGATTTAAAATTGATTTTTCAATTAAAAAATGATTCTCAATTTACTTTTCTCTGTGCAGTTAGAGAGTACTAAAACCAAGAAAAGTGACTTAAGTCGGGCAGTGCCAAACCGTGCAGTGGAAATGCGGCAAAAGTTTCCCAAAACATCTGGTACGGT
>NC_048421.1:2739755-2740602 GCF_013103735.1 Etheostoma cragini | reverse complement strand
CCCCCCCCCCCCCATCCGGTAGTTCTACTTTTAGCATATTAGCAGTTGTGTGTTTAAGCAATAACTATTATGACAACCTTTTCATTGTTATTCTGTTATTGAACAAGCAAGCCACGTTGCTAGTGAAAACACACCTTTTTTAAGTCTACGATTTCATTACTACATATGTTTTGGTCTTTTTATTTATCAGAAGAGAAGAAATACCAGTTGTGCATTGGAATTTTTATTTTCAGGTCCTCTTGCCCTGCCAAAAGCGAGTCCGAGTGTCAGAGAAAGGGCTGTCAGTGTGAATATGATAATGATGCAGATGGTGATGATGATCTGAACTGTCAAAAACAGCCGAGCTGTATGTCACCGATCTCAGCTCAGCCACGGGCCGCAGGCGCTGACAGACAGTTTTTGCCTGTAGTTTAAATTGGAATAAACAAGCATTTAAGATCATTAGGACACTTCATCTTTTTGATTTAAGAGAGGGACACTTTAAGTGCTTTGACTAAAGCACGCTGAGAGCTTCAACATAAAGTCCTCCGCTAGATTGTTTTTCTTGCCAAATAACGTTCCATGTGTCCTCTGGTTCTGAGGCACCGAACTATTGATGGATCTCAAAGGAGCAGCCTTTCTGTAATCTGATTGGCCCACAGTCAGGAAGGAGAGACCGACTCTTCTGTGCAGAGGCAACCGTAGAAGGAGATGGGCTGTGGCCTACGCTTTGATGGACATCACAGTGCAGTAGAAGCTTTGACTGACTTGAGGGGCGGGTGTCGGGGGTTTTAAAAGGGAAAAAAACTAAATCTCCCTCTGGCTTTCATCAAGCGTGGCAGGCAAGAATGAAGAGGGAAGGGGAAAA
>NC_048421.1:2732565-2739655 GCF_013103735.1 Etheostoma cragini | reverse complement strand
TGTGTGTGTGTGTGTGTGTGTGTGTGTGTGTGTGTGTGTGTGTGTGTGTGTGTGTGTGTGTGTGTGTGTGTGAAACAACATGGATGAATAGGTCCTTCTCCAGATGGTCCTTTTCAATATCAGATTGTCGCTTTTAATAAAAACAAGCAGTCGATACTCGGTCGTCTCTGTTTTCAGCTTTGCTCGGCCTAGCTTGTTTACAGACAATCCTGTATCTAAATGAGAAATTAATTTACACAAATTGTACTCTATATTGCTATATTTTTGTAAATGTGTTTATTGTACTGTAGTTCTATTTGTGTCCTGAATAAAAAAAAAATATATATTATTATTACCTCACATTATCTCAGCATCAAGATACGGTCTGGAAAGGTTTGGACCAGATATAACCCTAATAGACTGTGTCAATACTTCCCATGAACCCCTTCCCTAACATTAAGCCCCCCATTTCTTTTTCCATTATTTCTTTTTCCTTTCTCCCCCTCTTCCCTTGACTATATGGTGCTGCCATGTAGGGCAGTGCTGCTCCTTCGTCAGCTGGTCAGGAATGCCTGTGTAGACTTGAGGGGGTACTGTTTCTTAACTCTTAATCCACTGACAGCTTCCATTTGTCCGCCTGTTTATTAGTTCATCAATTCGTCCAAGTCATTGTCGTCTATCCTTGGTTAGCTAAAACAAACCCTCGAGAAAACGGTCACAAGCACCGTTTAAGTGTCGAGCCTAAATGTTATTACCCCTTAAAAAAAACACAATTCCCATGACTGATCATGTGGGTGCATTGTGTTGTGACATCTACTCTGGTTGGTTCAGACTCGGTGGTGCTTTGTTCAACGAGGTTAAACAAAGTTGCTTTTATGAACCGTGAACTGCTTCTTTGGTGCCCTGAAGCGGTCTCTGAAACACACATGAGTGTTTATGATGTAGCATCTTTATCAATGAAATGTATCAGTTCAGGGAGACCCCGCTACTGACCTGTGAATTTTATTTATATAGCCCAATATCACAAATTTGCCTCAAGGGATCAACTTTCCTTGTCTGTCTTATTCTTTGCGACTTAAAAACAAAGATGAACACTCTTGTTTATACATAAAGAGGTCGGATTCCCTGTTTTTCTAATCATAATCGTAAATATTCTTGTTCAGTTGTCACCCTTTTCTGTAGTTTGGTTTCTCTCTCTTCTTTCCCTCTGCCTAGCATGCAGCTAGGGTATGCCTATAGGACACACCCATTAGTGGCTCAATACAGGGTGCAGCATGTTTATGAGCTCACATGCCCTAACAAGTACACATAGGCTCTGATATATAGTAGTCCAGGTAGCCTAATGCCTAACCAGTGAATTTGAATGGCTTATTCAGGGTTTTCCATGGGTTTTAAGAGCGCCTAGGTGCCAATGACATACAGTACATGTATTTGCATATTAGTGATGTCATTGTAAAAGTATTTGCATACATTGTTAGTTGCATTAAGGGAGAGATCACTGAAGCAAAACTTTTTGGGCTTGTCACTCAAAGTTTTTAACATTAATATGCATTCCCCCAGCCTGCTTATTTGGAATGATAATCCTTATGAGGTCATAAGGGGGCAAGGTTACACCCCCTCCCCCCTCAAAACCTACAGACTCAGAAATGGGCATTTACTAAGGAAAGCTCATTGTGGGACTGGCTCTAGTGACTGTAATTCTGCACCAAGGCTGAATTTTGGAAAGGAAACGTCAGATATGGTACTAGGGGACCACCATTGTCTATATAAAAGCGTCCCAAGATCCATGTCATTGGACCTTTAACCAAGTGTCTTGCTCAGGGACACATTGGTTGATGTATTGCAGTGGGATTCAAACCCACCTGTGCAACACCAAAGGCATGTGTCATACCCATCACCACCCCAGTTGTTGCCAGTTCTGTGGCTGCTAACCCCCTTCACATACCCAGCAGGTATCAAACAGTACACAGGAACGTGCGGGGGGGCCGCCTAGTTCTTGAACCATCATATGGGTGCTCCCGTCCTGTGTGTTGGCGTGTCTAGATGCTGTCCACATAGTTTTTACGTTCATATACTTGGGCGGTGCACAAGAATGCTTAGGTGCTGGCCCTAAGCCATGTGATGGCAGGGAAAACTCTTAACGATAGCTTATCTTCGCTTTTTAAAAAGGTTTACAATGGTTTCTCTTTTATCACTAGGTGACTGAAACCGTTGCAGATGCGAAACACAATCTGCTTTCACACATTCTTCTCTAACATACATTCACCTCAATTCTTCCCTTCTGTTTTTTGGATTGCGCAGCACTCTCTGTCTCTCTATCATTTGGGCTAAACCCCAGAAGCTGTCTGTCTTGCAGATGGGCCTTTTAGCCTCAGCTGGCTGTTTACAACCTATGCGGTAAACGCTGCCGAAAGAACAGTGAGCAATCAGGCCACAGGATTAGAAAAAGGGAGAGGGAGAGGGCTCGTTTGCTTCGCGGCATCTTAGTTACTCTGTCTAATTAAAAAGGCTGCTTGGAGACTAAGTGTCTCTAGGCGTCACCCAGCCCAGATCCAGTCCACGGCAGAGACCAGACCAGTGGTTGATGGTGTTGGATGCTGTGTGTCATGTTGCCTGGCCTGATGTGAAAAGAGAAGCCTTGAGCCCAAACCCATTCGCATTTATTGCTCGCCTGGTTTCTTCTTACATATTAAATTTGTATCACCCTGTCCGTCCACTGTCTCTCCCTTTCTTTCACCCTTTGCTGTTAAAAGGATTTTGTAAAACGTAGTACAAGATTGCCTCGAGTGTGGGAAATGATTGAAGCAGGCACCACTGCAGAGTCACCACACACACTCACACATGCAAGATGAGGTGTGTGTGTGTGTGTGTGTGGGTTGAGAGTGTGTGTGTGAGTGAGTAGCTAAGCTTTACAGAATCTGTAAATGATCCTGCTGCTGATACAGTTGTAACAGTGCAGAGAGAAAAACAAAATCACCTGAGGCTGAAGAAACCCAGTTTATACACAGGTAATCTGAATTATAGATGGCCTCTAATAGAAATCCAAAAATACAGGAACAATTATTTACACAATGCAGCAGTAGCTGTAATCATGTCAGGGTTAACATGGCACAGTTAGTGTTTTATCTCCCTGCGTGTCCATCCATCCCAAAAGCATCTCTGTATCTCAAACCGTGTATTGAATTTTCTAACTCTTAATAATAGATGTGTTTGCTGTAAATATTTCATGGTCGGCTGACTGAAAACTCATGCCTGTCAGAGATATGGCGGTAGAGGGAGGGGGAGAGGATAGCAGGGAGGGAATGGGTGAGGGGCTGAGTGGTGAGGGAGAGAGGGAGTGTAATTTAATAGGAAGGATTTTAACCCCCACATTGTGCCCTCATCAGGACGCTACAAGCACTGCTTACAGAGTACATATGTTAAGTTGTCTCCTTCTCTTCTTTCCTCTCCTCCCCCTCCCTTCCCCGCTCCCGCAGGGCTCTCAGGATTCAACAGGAGGACAGGAGGGATTGGTGGCCCCGCCCTTTTCACCGTTCCCTCCTCCACCCCCTCCTCAAAACGGGCTAGCAGGGACAGAGTTTGTCCCAGGGGCCATGTTTGGTGGTGGAGGCCAAGGCCCAGCAGAGTTAGGGGCTGGTGCTAATGGAGCCCCCACCAATACCACCACCACCAACAACAACGTAAGCACAGACCTGATAAAGCCTTAATGAGTAATCATTGAAGTATGTTAGATGTGTGCAATGTTGAGGCCTTTTCTATCATACTTTGTTTTAGAGGTATTCAGCAAGTTTAGTGGTGCTGTGTCTGTTTTTTTCTCATTCTTGATGTCTTGAAGTTGTTTTTTTCTAATATTCTTATTGAATAAAATAGCAGTTGTAGTGCTACTCTGATAACGGTCATAAACCCTGGTGTGAGACTGCCATAGTTAATGTCGGTCCACCACTTTCATTGAGACTAAAATATACTGGATGGATTGCCATGAACGTTTTTTTACGCACAATTCGTGGTCCCCAGAGGAAGAATCCTAATGACTTCAGAGGATGTCCCTGACTTAACCAGCAGGTTAACATTTTATATCTGAACTGCTATAAAGTGGACATTCATAGTCCCCAGATGGTGAATCACAATGCCTTTTTCTGATTCCCCGAATTTTCCGCCTGTGCCAGCAGTGCACTTTTTTGTTTTTTAAGTAAAAGTAAACTCAAATTCTTGTAACTTGATTGCTAGTAAATGTGATACAGTCAATCATGATGCCCTCTTGATGAATTGCAACAACTTTGGTGATCCCTTCACTTTCCTAACAGTTCCTACATCAGGTCAAAAATGTTGCTCAATACTGTTTAAGCACAAACCCCTACAAAACACTCCCATCAGCTGGACTTTGTTTTTAGTGCTAATTATAACTGTTTGCATGCTAACAGCTTAAACTGAGATGGTAAACATTATATCTACTAAACATAAGCACGTAAGCATTGTCATTATGAGCATGTTAGCATGGTGGCATTAGCATTTGACTCAAAGCACCGCTTTCTTGACTAATCGATTAGTTGTTTGGTCTGTAGAATGTCAGAAAATGGTTTGAAATGGGGATCAGTGTTTCTCAAATGCCCAAAATGACACCCTCAAAGGTCTTGTCCACAACTCAAAGATATTCAGTTTACCGTCACAGAGGAGTGAAGAAACTAGAAAACATTCACAATCAAGAAGCTGAAATCAGACTTTTTCATCATACAAAACCGAATAATCAATGATTAAAATAGTTGGCGGTTAATAATTGACAACTAATCAATTTAATCTTTGCAGCTGTAGCTGTGAGTTTGGCTGGCACAATAATCCGATTTCAGAGGCAGTTGAGATTATCCAGTTTGTTTCTTAACTATAGCAGACTTTACACAAATAGCTTTCTGCACTGTGCACTCATTATCTCTGCCCTTTGTTGATGTTTCCGTTTGAGTTATATTTAAAAGAAGGTGTAACAGAGCTTTAGCTTGCTAAAATAATGATCATCAGCCATTTGGTCAAATTTACCTCTACTTTCTCATCTTTCTTAACCTTTCGTCTTTTTGCGCTCTCTCTCCCTCTCTCTCTCGCTCTCTCTCTCTCTCTCTCTCTCTCTCTCTCTCTCTCTCTCTCTCTCTGTGTCTCTCTCTCTCTGTGTCTCTCTCTCTTCCACAGGGAAAGACAGAAGAGGGGTCCCAGGGTGAGGTGGGCCTACAGTGCGGCACAGGAGGCTCAGGATCTGGAGGCTCTGTGGGAGACCCCTCCGAGGCCAAAGGGACCCCCAAACGCCTCCACGTCTCAAACATCCCCTTCCGCTTTCGGGACCCTGACCTCAGGCAGATGTTTGGGGTAAGAAGCTGGGAATGTTCTGGGCCTCATTTTTAACAGGATCAATAAATCAGTCTAGACACCCGGGTTCTCCACAGAAGGGCCGGGTTCACAATGGGTGGGGTTTGGAGAATAAATAGTCAACAAAGGAAAGGCCCTTGTGGGTGTTGTCGTATGCTTGAGAGGGTAATAGGCTGCTATGTGTTTTAAAACAAAAAGATTTAAAAAAAAAGGGAAAAAAAAGGGGGGGCAGAGTAAGAGTTTGATGCAGAAGGATAGAAGGAAAAGCATTGAAATGTGGTAAGGTGTCCTTTGTGTAACAGTGACACCTGGTGCTCCGCAGTTGTAACTCACACAATGTCCAAATCTTCTGAATTTTGCAGTAATGCCGTCCCCAAAAGACAATTCAGAAATGTCAGTGACTGCTTTCTTTGCTTATATATGTTTGCTAATTTCTTCCCTCAAATCTATTTGCAGCAATATGGGAAGATCTTGGATGTAGAGATTATTTTCAATGAGAGAGGATCAAAGGTAAGTGCACAGATGCCTTTTGATTCCCTAAAACCACACTACAATTCTTCCTTACTGTTCACAAGTTATTCCCACTTTGCATGTTTTTGCAACACGTAGTGATGCTGTATCAGCACGCCACGTGGGGAATCTTTGTTAGTAAACTCCGGTTATCGCTTAAACAGTGTCAAGAGTGCATCCCAAGGCCTTAGGATGGACATATTCTCCTCTCTCTCTCTGTCACCACAATCCCTTTTGACCGACCTCTTTAACCTCTGCCGTGTACCACAGGGTTTTGGCTTTGTGACATTTGAGACCAGCGCAGACGCAGAGAAAGCCAGGGAAAAGCTCCACGGCACATTGGTGGAAGGTCGTAAGATTGAGGTAATTTCTCTCTCTCGTTCTCCTTTTTGTCTGTCTTTTCTCTCTACTCATATTTCTGCTTGATCACTGACTGCTAGCTAGCTCTCATCCTCCCTTTAGTGATATGCTCTGATGCAGCCCACTGGTACCCCACTCCCTGGTCTCTCTGCCGTATGTTCATTTTTTAAATATCAAAAGACTTGTTACCTACCTGTTTTTGTTTTGTTTTGGTTTTGTGGTGGGAATGATTGGGGACGGGGTGCAAGAACACTACATAAGGCATGCTGGGTACTTTTCCTCTGCGGCATTTTCTTTCATCATCAAGCTGTTGCCTCTTCACCTTTTTGTTTTCCTCCACTGATGCGCAACTCGTAGCCACACAGATGTTACAACTTTTCCCGCAACATTTGAATGGTGTTTGTGTAGTTGGCACCGGAGGGCACGAGAGGAACGCAGTGAAAGGATGATGCATGGCAGATTGCTGTCAGATGCTCTTATTTTCTTCCCTAGTGTAGAAGTGTTCCCCTTTCCCGGTGCTGTGGCTAAGTGGTTGTGACAAGCTTATGGCTCCTGGTGCAACAGCAGCATGCTGGGAATCACGGCAACACTGACGCATGTTCACTTTATGGGAGTCTGGTTTCTTACCAACGATCTGTGCACTTGAGTTTTATATGTATGTTAAGTCTTTGTGTGTTCAGGTTGGTTATTTTGAGTTTTTTTAAATGATTGTTTATTTTTCTAACTGAAGCATGTGAATTTTTTAAAGCATTTTTTCTTCTTTATTTTATTTTAATCTTTGAGCTTGGATCTTTGAGCCACGTTGCTGCAAGCCAGGATTTCTGCAGAGAGAGTGTGTGTGTGTGTGTGTGTGTGTGTGTGTGTGTGTGTGTGTGTGTGTGTGTGTGTGTGT
>NC_048421.1:2731374-2732465 GCF_013103735.1 Etheostoma cragini | reverse complement strand
TATTTAGAGTGAATGGTGATGAGATGAGATCAGAGAGAAGCAGGTAAAGACAAAGTGAATTGTAGTTGGGCCACTTACATGGATACATTGGAAGCACACAGGAAACTGACTTCTTCAAAGCGCAGAGTTTTATTCCAGACAAAGAGAAGTACAGTGTAACTTTAAGTACAACAGATGTCTTTCGAATTCATATATGCTACACACATGCACGGTATGGGGCAACTAAGCTATGAGAAGAACTACAGACCGACTCCCATTGGCATGCACAAAGAATAAGAAAAGTCAGCACTTGGGTGGAGTTGAGGACAGCTTTATAAATCAAAACGTACTCTGAAAACTAGGAAATCAGCTACTCAGCCTTCGAGGCACCCAGGTGCAACTGATTTCATGCCAACTAAACAGGTAAGTTAACAGTCCCAGCACCACAACTAATTCAACAAATGGCCGTACAGAATAAACATGCAAGAAAACACATCCAGCTGTCTTCAGCACTGCCTCGCTACGTCTTTCCATACTAAATACCAACCATGCAGCCTGCGTCACCTAAACTCATGCCAGTGGGTAGCAGTGAACTGCACAGTCACACACAATAACAGTAAAGTATTGACGGATGACCATGGTATACAGGAAGGCATACATGTCAGAGTTTTTGAATTATTATTATTTTTCTGCCAATCTTTATCACTTAAAAAACATAATTCAACAAACTCTGAAATGATAGGACCAGTTTAAAAAGCGAGAGTAACGCTGCAACATCTGCAACATCTGCAACAAAGGAGAACTGCCAGATGGCGTTGCCTCAAATAGAAATGTCCGGCCCTTTCTCCTCTGAAAGAATGTATAAACACAAATCCACGATTTGTCCTGCGCCAGGCAGCCTTTTTGTCTCTTCAAGCCCATGCACCATAAACAGACAGAGAGAGATCCACTCTTCAGACTCCTGTTGCTGGCCCACCATGCAGCAGATACATGACTCGCTACAGCCCAACACCACTACTGGAGTACAACAGAGTGCATGCAAAGTGACAACTGAAAACAAAATGCTCGCTGATTAAAACAAGTGACTGATATCATGCACACTGTGGGGGGGG
>NC_048421.1:2713515-2731274 GCF_013103735.1 Etheostoma cragini | reverse complement strand
GTTACACTGTGTATCTTATACCCCTTTCCTACTGTTCAAAAAACAAACAAATGGCGCCAAATAACATCTGTCTTTTTTGTCTGCATTTACTCCCGGGACAAATGACTCTGCAGTAGGCACAGCAATTCACCGGCAGACATGGAAACAGGACACCGGAGTAGATTAGCCAATTTTTGCCTCTCTGTTTGTAACTTCTCTCAACTCAGCCCTAATTTCCATCCGTCTCCGCCCAAGCAGTGCTCAAATGTGAAATTTGTCTGCCCCGAGTTTGAAAGAGAAACTGATTAAGTTACAGATATAAAAAAGGAGTAGCCACCGTAACATTTTTCCTGGCCTCCATAATGCTGTCTTTCATTTACTAATACTACGTTGTTACAGAAGCTTAGCAGTGCCTGTAGGCAGTGTATGTGTAGTGGAGCGAGCGATAGAGTGACGGTGGATGCAGAGCGATCCGTCTGAGCACGGGAAAGTTTATGAGCGAAGATATAAACGGTGAATAAACAGGAAACGCCACCAAAAAAACGTGATCATCTACTGACAATGGCAAGTTTAGCAGGTGTAACCATGTTTAAAAAACAAAATGCATATACCCACACATTTTGATGGAAAAAGGGTATTAATATGCACTCACAGACATCCACAATTCATTGCATTTCCACCCACTCTGGCTCATGGCTGTCTTTGTGATTGTGCGTGTCCTCTAGCAAGTAAATGGTTCTGCAGTTCTCCCTCATAACGTCTGTGTGCTTCAGGCAGTAACATTTTGTCCGTCATTGACTTGCTACTTTGGCCGTAGGACACCCTATAGAGCCAATGATAGGCAATCTCTCCTAACCATTTAGTCATATATATGTAGTCACATATATCATTCTTATGCTGCAGTTACTGGCTGTACAGGAAGTGCATTTGGGTCCCTGCATGGTCTCATTTGCGCAACTGCAAACTTGTATTAGGAAATCATAACGTCAACCTAATGAAATACTAAATAATGCGCTTGCTCCCAATGTTCCTTCATCTGTATCTCAATGGGTGACAGTATGAAGGGGAAGATGAAGGCTGCCTGTTGTAATTTTTAAATAATTATGACAAAATAAAGAGACTATAGTTAACACAGGCTTGTTTTAATTTTACAGGCACCAAACAGTCAACATTGTACAAAAGGTTTACTTAGTTTTACGCCAACCCCCAGGTAGCCTTCTGGTCTGCTTGGTGTAGATTAATCCACAGTGTGAACTACAGTGTGGCAGCTGTGACATGGACAACATCTCAGCTGTTTGTACACGTCGGTGGTTGCAGACAGTGTGCACGCGGCCACAGAGGAGATGACGCTTGGGCGGGCTCGGAGACAAAACTAAACCCTAAAGACTCCCTTTCACTAACTCCTGCACTACGGTTGTGTGTTTGCGGTTGATCTGTGTGGCTTGAGTGTTACGGGAAGTGACTGCTCCTCCGCAGCGCAGAGTTTTAGTCAGACATTTGAACACAAAAGAGCAGAATAGCTTAGATGTGTGCGTGTGTCACAAGTGGTTCAGCTCGGCATGTAAGCGGAGGTGGGGGGTGAGTAAAGAGTGTCATCATTAGTGCATGGATGTGTGCGTGGAAAAGGATGTGAAGAAGTTGTGCCTGTGGTTCTGCATGCAACCAATGCTGCTCCACACACTAATCAAAGGGACACCGTTGGCTAGGGCTAAACGATTTGGGTTTTTGTTTGTTTGGTTTTTTTGGGGGTGGGGAAGGGCGGGGGGTCGTCTAATTGCAATTTTGTTTTTGCCAGATATTGCAATTACAATTCAATTGCATTTTTGGGGGGGATACACATTGCATGTTTTACTATCATGTTAAAGTATAAAGATGAATGAAAACATCCACTGAAAATAGGCCATGGCTCTAACACAACCTTTGATATGTAACATTATTCCAGCATTTATCTTAAATCATTTATCAGTAAATATAATGATGAAAAGAGGAATATAAACTGTTGAGTGACATTAATCGTTTAGCCCTAGTGTTGGCCTTCAGCTCACTGTGGCCTGGGCCTTAAATCAGTCTTTCCCTTAAACATGCTGAACCCTCTGGGTGATTGTGTTCTGGGGCATTATTTCTCTTGTTTAGACTGGTAAGATTATGAAGTGTTGGATGGGCGATGGCCTGAGGTGAAGGACAACCCCGCTCCACCCCCCCAGTCTTTGGATTTGACCGGTCTCGTTTTGTTATCGGAACTTTCTGTTACTGCATGATTTGAAACGATCGGTGAATGAAATGTGTGCGTATCTGTGTGTGCTTGTACCCGAGAGGAAATGAAGAAAAGGTTGAAAGAAAAGGGGAAAGAGAGTTTGCACTTTGCCCTTTCCAACCCTCTTTGTGTCAGCTTCTCTCTCTCTCTCTCTCTCTCTCTCTCTCTCTCTCTCTCTCTCATCCCTTCCCTCGTCTCTTGTTGCCAGTCACGTTTGTCTTTCTGTCCGTTTGTGTTTGAGAATGATCTTTAACGGTTCTGCTAACTTTAACCGTCTTGTTTTGCCATCATCTGCGTCCGCCTTATTTTGTTTACATTTATTGTCATCTATTTTGGTATTTAATTTTCTGTTTTGTTTTTATTTTTAGACTATCAAGCAACCTTCAGTTTATTTTTTGGTGACTGAAAAAAAAAAAAACTGGAAATCACAGCCAGTCTTCCAAACCCACGCTCTTCTCTCGTGGCTGAAACCTGACCACACAAGAATTGAGTCATTTCTGGCTAAATGTACCCAAAACACGTCCACTGTCCTTTTGACTGTGATCATCCCAGAGAGCGGTAAACCCCCCTTTTACTATTCTGCTCTTATGAAGGCGGCTGATGGGAACTGGTATCTGCTCTTCTGACTTTTTCTTGGAGGTTTTTCCAATTCGCTGCGTCTCAGTCCCTCGCTGTACATTCAGGAGGCTAGTAGTTTTTGGTGTTAAAGGAGTACTTCACCCTCAAAATGACCATTTGTAAATCAATTATTCAGCGAGCGTTCCCTCAAATACATGAAGAAAACTTTTTTTAGTCACGGTGAACACAGTATTGGAAAAAACAGGAGAAAAGACCTAATGCATTGAGGAAATAGGAAGTAATGTAACCACAGCAAAACACATGAATATATGAAAATAGCTGTTGGCAAACTCTCACCCAACCAGTGCGGTATAATCCAAGTCTCGTTTATCCTGTGGTATGCTCAGTACTTGCACCCACGTGCATTTTCGCTAAACCTTACCATTTATAACACGCTACTACAAAAGATTCATCTCGGAGGTGGAAAACATAGTAAGACAATGCCAGAAAAGAGAAGGCAAGCAGTTTAACTGCAGGAGCGCTTGGAGTGGCAGGTACACACTAGCTTAATAAACTCGTGATTGTTCTGTTAAGTACTTGAACAATAAAATCGACGACGCTCCCTGTGTGGGATGGTGCGTGGTGGAGGAGGGAACAAAACCGGAATGAAGCAAAGACGCGCAACCAGTGGAAAATCTGGGTTAGTTCTGAAAGGTTTTAGCAAATGGGTCTGAGAAGTACTGAGCATACCACCGGATAAACACTGCGCGGGTTGTGTGAGAACTTGTTTTGTTTTGAAATCATTTTGACGTTCTCTCTGTTTGGTCACTGTTCCTTCCTCCGTTGTTGGACTCTCCCTTCACTGTGGAGGATTGCGACAAAAACATCAAAAAGTGATTTGGGAATTCAAGGCATCATTCGGTGAATAATTGCTGATGTCAAATAGCCATTTTGAGGGTGAAGTAGTCCTTTTATGGCAAGGTTGCCCCATCTTTCCGTTCTCCATTTTGTTCTCCAGAGCCCCAAACACAGATTACCTTCCTGTCACTGTTTTAATCGTTAACGCTTAGGCATCGAGAGAGCTAGCATCCCCTCTCCCCTTTCTTCCTCTTCCTTCTTTCTCTTATATTCTGGTCTGAGCTGTAACACCGCTGCTATCAGGTTTTTATTTCACACGGCGCGAGGAGGAGCAGCTAAAGGAGGGGGCTGGGGTGGGGGGGGCATTTAGGTTTCTTTTGTTACTAGCATTATTTGTTCCTTTATTTATTATATTTTTTCTGTTTCCCTGACGACTTCTGTGTGTTGTTGTCAGTCTCCACGGTAACCACTCGCTGTTTCTACGGCAACGGTAAGTTGTGTACAAACATCTATCACTGAACTGATTCCCCCCCTTCCCACCCCCCTGCCCCCCCCCCATGACATTGGGCATTTGATACAGTCCAATGTACAATACACTATGTACTGTAAGTTCCAATATTAGTCCTATTTATGTAGTGATCTTAACTGTGATAGGCCCACGCAGTGTAATGCCCTAGAAAGCTATTGATGTTATGTAATTTACAGTACACCACACACACAGTATTACAGGCACACATACACACAGACAGACATAGCATCTCTTAGCAGATTGGATCTTTAAGCAGTAATATTCCCTTCCCATTCCCCCCCCCCCCCCCCCCCCCCCCCCCCCCCCCCCCCCCCCCCCCCCCCCCCCCAACCATGTCATTAACACCGCACTGGGAATGACCGAATGTAATCACCCTCCTCTATGCAATGACACGGCTACCCACAGTCCAATTGATTAATTCTCCATTTGGACTCAATGTATACAGTATTCAATTTCTTGACTAATAATAATGATAGAAAAAAAAAAATTCAAAAAATCAACAGAAATGATATGAAGCTTTGCTCCCTGTTGCTGCCTATGATTGCTTTGACAGAACGCAGGCCCCGAGCTGCAGGGCACATAACTCCGCTCTGGTTTTGAATTTATTTTATTTTATTGACCTGCCTGCTTTAAGCTAATCGTACATTTGTCAAACATAAGCCAATTGGACTGGATGTGCAAGTTTAGATAGATGGCTAGATGGACTTTACTGTTAAAAATTCTTATTTTCAACGTCTGCGCTGCAGCAGCAAGGTATAAGGCACCATACAGACTATACAAGAAATAATATGTACATACAATAAAAAATACAAGAACGCCTACTCGAAATGGTTTTAACCAGGCTTGAGCTAGCTGTAGTGGCTAGCCAGGATCCTGGCCCACTGGATGCAGACTGTTTAATAAAGCCTAGATGAAGACTTTCCAGATGTAGTGTACATATCTACAGGTATCTACACCTGCTATAAAACAACTTCTTTTGTATTAAAATAGAGAAAAATAAGTAAACCGTAAATCTAGTTTAGTTAATAGTTGCCAGTGTTCTGAAACCATATGCATTTCTAAACCGATATGGGGTTTACCTTACTGTGTTTTGGGTCTCTCTTTAACTGCCATTTTTCTCTGTTTGGTTTGGTTTGGTTTTTTTGTAGTGAATTGTCTGTGTACTAGTAGTCGTAGTGTACTGGTCTTAGTTTGTGACACAAAGTTCTACTGCCTGGCATAGTGTCTCGTGTTTATTTGATTTTTCTCCTTTTTTGGGAATAAGGATTGCTCTCTCTCTCTCACTCCCCCCCCCCCCCCCCCCCCCCCCCCTCTCTCTATGTCTCTCTGTCTCTCTCTCTGTTCCCTCTGTTTCTCAACCCACAACATATACTGAGATTTTCAGGAGAATGGTCACCAAATCTAATTGCTTTATATGAATGATGCACCTTGGGATATATGTTTTGTTTTTAAACAGTAATTTTTATTTTTAAATTTTTTTGTGTTGCTCATGTAAACTTTCTCCCTGTTTTCTCTTTCTCTTCACTCCATCTTTACGTCCTCCTGTTATTTATTTATTTTTGTAAATGGACTGGCTCTGTCTCCTTACTTCTCCCCTGCATCCCTTCCTCCTAACTTATCGGTCCCATCTTTGTCTCGTATATGTTCGATGTGGGAGTGCTACGAATGTTTTGATTGGTCTCTATGCTGCATCCGACGCTTGCTGATTGGCTGAATTTTTTTCCTTTTTTTTGGTTTGTTACTCACTCTTGGTCATGTGATGCGCCCATATTTGGCTGCGTGTAATTTCTGTGTTATATGATTATTAATTTTGTCAAACAAATGTTTTTTGCACCCCCTCTTTCTCTCCTTGTATTTTGTTTTTGAATATTTATTTTTTAGGTATGTAAACCCCACAAGTTTGATTTCATATGGAAATGTGACTTAATTTTGTCCTGGTTTATTGTTCAGGCTGGACTGGGAGGGCAAAAGTGGGATGAGAGAGGCTGAATGTTTTCTTAATTATTAACCCTCTGAGATTTGCCTTACATATTCTGTTGATTTGCATGTGTTCCTGTGAACCGTTTTACCCAATTTCATTGATTGCATATGCTGTACCCACAAAGACCCACCATTAACAAAAGTTAAACTCTTCATCATCATTACCAGTTAGGCTGCATTCACACTAAATTGCAGCGATTACCGCAGGGGTGTGCGGCGGTCTAGGAGTCACACTAAAATGGCCCAGTGTGTTTCCCATGGTGCTAGCGTTTAGCCATTAAAAAAAACACGTTACTTTCAGTATCCAACCAGGGCGCGGGTCCTATCAGTCCTTGAATTTTAAACTGGTGCACAACAACCAAAGCAAATTCCTTATGAGTGTTAACTAACTTAATAAATCTATTTTTGGATTCTGGTGCATAAAGGCAAATTGAGTGATGTCACCTGAAACATGACGTAACATTGTGTTATGTCTAATCGATGGTTATTGTGACAATGAGTTGCGTATCTCCAAAGTCTTTTTCAAATTTTCACTACCCTTTTTTTTTTTTTTTTTTTTCGGGCCCGCCTGCCGCTGCACAATCGGTGGACTGGCAATTTTGCCGCAACTTCTGACTCTGTGTGAATGCAGCCTTTCCATTTAACATCCACATTATTACAAGTCTGGATACAATTTCACTGCGACACAAATTTGGTTTAATTAATTTGATTCATCAAATCCATTTACATTTTGAAATGTCTCCACGCAGACGCCCGCGGATAGTTGCGTCAGATAGCTAGCCAGGCTAGGCTAATTGAATCATTTGCCACTGGCCTTGTCATTTGCAATGAGGGAAAGATGAGGTAAACCTCATTTCCATTAGAATGAAGCTCTGCCGATAAAGAAAATGACTCACTGAGAGAGGCAATGCGACTGGTAGTCTCGGCCCTAATGGTCTCGTTAATGGGAGTGCAGCTTGTCTGCGCACAAGCACTCTTCATTCCTCAGTCGCTCTTTCTCTGCTTCTTTGTGTCGCACACTCTCCCCTCATCTAGCCAAAAGGTCATTCATCTTTAGCTCGCCACACACTCAGATGTAGACCTTAAACATCACACTGGGACAGTATATGGGTTTTAACAGAGAGCTACAATCTCCTTCTCTTAAAACCCATCAAAGGAAGACGAGGGTAGATCAAGGGACCGGAGTGTGAGCCTTTGAAGCTCAGAGAGGAGATTATCAGCCATCTTGGATTGAAAGCCCAAGCATTAGACTCAAATGTCAGCCAGCATGCGCGGAACATGCACACACACCTAAAAAGACAACAATAATTTAACCTGTGCATGCCAAAAAAAAAGAAAAGTATAGCTAAGTTTCTTTTGCTGTGCCCCCACCCTGCAGTCACAGCTGCATCATAACCAATGTCACCCATGGCAGCCTGTACATTGCTCCACAATGACTCACCAAATCTCTACTGGGAATCTCTCTGTTATTGCATGACGACAAAAAAAAAACAAAAAACTTACCGCCCCCACCCACTTTTACACTTTTTTAGCAGCCATGTCAGGACTTTCACATTTGTCACACCGGCAGAGTGCAACACCAGTGACTTTTAAATTTTAGCCAGTACATTAGGTCACATTTTAATTATTTTTTCTCAGCGTGTAGAAGCACATTTATTGCACATGAAGTCAGAAGAAATAAATCAATTATTTTTACTAGAAAACAGTCCCTCAAAAACATGTTGCAGCATTGTCACATCAAGGTTGTTGGTAGGCTAACAGTTAACCTTAAGCCATCTTTTTAAAAGGTCATTTAACGGACTAATCACGTAGGCCAGAATGATTGGAGAAAATGTCAACTACACGTTGAAGTAAATGAGCATGAACTCCAAATGACGGCAGTATTCACGCTTAAGGACCCAATAGCAGTTAATGTACATTATTTCCTCAGAGATTCATCAAGATGTACAAAAAATGGAAGCAAGCTTAATACCGGCACATAACTGCAGAAATGTTGAATTACACACAACATATCAGCGTTGTGATCTAGTCCTGTGATCTAGTGTGATGTCCATTAGTTTCCAGTGTTGAGTCTTTGTGTCTGGTCTTTGACCGTCTGCTCCTCCATCCCCAGGTGAATAATGCCACAGCCAGGGTGATGACCAACAAGAAAATGGTCAGCCCCTACCCTAATGGAGAGGCTCTCAGCACGCTGCCTTATGGTAACAACCACACTTGACACACACACACACACACACACCAACACTCACGCATGGCTCGCCTAATAATACAAACAGCATAGGTACACACAAGAGGCAGGTGTTGGCAGGGTAAAATCTCCCCCCCCCCCCCCCCCCCCCCCCCCCCCCCCCCCCACGTAGGCTCTGCTGCAGAGTTATGTAAGGCCGTCAGCGATTTTAGTGTTGTTATTTTTACCACCGTCTACCAGCCATGAGGTCAGCTGACAGAAAGAGCTGCTGTTAGCTTAACCCAACTGGTAAGACTTATTAGTCCCCCATTTGGAGCATTTCTAAGCAGAATAAAAAAACATGTAATCCATAGTTTGATTGTTAAATGGTAGTTGCATGTAGCAATGAGGACATTTTTAAGTGTTGATTAATATATCATAGAGCTGTCAATCGGTTAAAATTGCATGATCGTCCATAGTTAACTCGCGATCACTGACACATTTTTGATCTCTTCTAAATTTACTTAAAGAAAGAGTTTAAAATAAGGGTTAAATAAAGTCTTGGCAATGTTGACTTGCTCTATCTGCCCGGCTGTGCTCATTTTCTACCATCTGTTTACAAGACAAAAGCACACAGGCACCTAACAAAAAGAGCAGCCAGAGCCGGATCCAGTGTCTCTGCTGCCTTTAGGACGCTTCAGCTCCAGGTTAGAGGAGTAGAGTAGAGGACTTTAGAGTAGAGAACACAAGTATAGTGCGGTGTTGGGCAGGTGTAACAGAAGCAGCCATTACAATTAATTTTATAGAAATGCTCTGCGGTGCCCTACTATTGTCCCCTGTCTTCTGTCTTTTAGTACAGGGTGAACCATGAAGGGCACCAATAGGTGTATAACTGAATAACAGGGTTAATGGTGTAGTGAAACGCGTGTATTTGTACATAAAAGTGCAGCAGGATCCTCTGCTCTTTTAAACTGCCCATGTTAATGAAGTGCCCCTTGCTCTCTGTGTGATCAGCGGGGTGGAAGTTGAGTCCTATGATGGGGGCCGTGTACGGACCAGAGATCTACGCAGGTAAGACCAGTCTCTACGTCCCTTACTCTGTCTCTGCAGCTAACTTTACATTTTAATCACATTCCAATCCTTCATTCATATTAATGCACCGCTTGCCTAGCGTTTCTCCTCGCTGACACTTTAATTGATGTCAAGCCCTTAGGGCAGCAGTTGGATTCTTCCCCTTCTCTCTTTGCTCTTTCTTTTTTCCCTTAATTCACCCTGGTTCTTCCCCCTTATTTTCCCCATTCACATTGTCTTTTTACTGCCTGCGTTGTTATCTTAATCTTCCCTAAATCCTCTCCATCCCCCCCCACCCCATCCTAACCCGTGTCCTTCTCCAGTCCCAGGGTTTCCCTATCCTTCAGCAGCGGCAGCGGCCACCACAGCAGCCGCCGCCTTCCGCGGTGCCCACCTCCGGGGCCGAGGCCGGCCGGTCTACAGTGCTGTGCGGGCTGCCGTGCCTCAGCCTGCCATCCCGACCTACCCCGGGTAAGAAAGACGCTCCGCTTCTAAACCAGAGCTGTCGACGTCACATGCTTTGTAGCTGTCCCAGATCTGCAGGATGTTTTACATAGCACATTTAAGAAAAGACAAAAAAGACGAGGAAAAACAAGTCAAGATCTGTTTTGTTTAGTGCCTAGTAAAATCCGTTGAACACTTCATGAATACCATTTTCAGAATCATTTTCCCAGATGCTATTTGACCAGCGCTCTGTTTAATACAGCTGTGCTCACACATTATTCACACTTCAATCTCTTCAGCGCTCCAACTGGCACATTGTCAGTCAGTTCACAAGCTATTCAGAGAAGAGTATGGCACGCTGATGGGATTGCACCATTCAGGGTTCATTTGAATAAACTCGCAGAAGCCACCATCGGCAGATTTGCATACGACACACACTAACCACGTTCAGCCATTACGCAGAAGCGGTCACCCTGCTCACAGATTTGCTACAAATTATTTAGGTTTACCGTGAGCTGTTCTATTGTCCCAGCAATATGTGTATTGTGCATGTTGTTGCTGTGCTGTGGCTAATGGGGTTGTGACTGCTGTGATTTTCAGATAAAAGCAGAATTGATTGCTTAATGGGCTCGCGGCTGCTTTACTGTGATGGTATTCAAACGATGCTAAACAAGATGAAATTGGGGGCCTGCAGGAAATACGCTCTCCATATCGGCTCCACTGAAAACTACACCTATCTGACATCGTTATGCCATCCATTTTAAGCACCTAGCTTTTTCTTGTAACTGGGGAACAGTGGAACAATACGGTCTCATTTTAAGTTCAATGAAGTTAATTAGTCCCACAAGTCTATTGTTTGTTTTCAGTTTCAGTTTTGGAGTTAAATGGAAGTTGTATTTCCTCTGCATGCTGCATGGGTGTGAAATAACTACTTTTTTTTCTCTCTCTCTCTCTCTCTCTCTCTCTCTCCCTCCCTCTCTCTCTCTCTCTCTCTCTATCTCTATCTCTCTCTTCCTGTACCATCTTTTGTTTTTTACTGTGTTGTGACCTTCGTCCACTCTGGTTCTTGGGGCTGTGCACCACTCCGTTTGCACCCCCCTCTACTACACCATCCCCACTATGCCCCCCTCTTCCTCCTCCTCCTCCTCCTCCCTCTCTCCCTGTTCCTTCCTCACTCTCAGTGTGGTGTATCAGGATGGGTTTTACGGAGCTGCAGACTTATATGTAAGTAAACTCACCTCCCACCAACACACCCTCTTTATACCTCCCCTCACGGTCTTCTCCTGCGCTATTTTTATTTTTATTTTTTCTTCCTCTGGGGTGATTCTGCATGTGCGTCCAGTCATGCGCTGCACAGAGCTGCCTGCATAAAGGTGAATGATAAAAGCAAGTTTTTCATTTATTTTTGCTGTGACAAAATTTCCACTATTATATAATTTACAGTTCTTGGGTCAAAATACAATAGCATTGATTTAAAAAAAATAGCTGGGAAAATGATAGGTTGGAGGGTCTTAAACACCACCATGAAGGCTGCTCTGTGGGCGGATGCGGCTGCGTGCGTCAGTGTACGAGTGGCTGAGCGTATGAACGAGACTGTGTGTGTGTGTGTGTGTGTGTGTGTGTATCCAGGTTGACAACGGTTGTTTCTGTTCTCTCTATAGACTAGTGTTTCAGGACTCAGTCCTTAGTCCCAGATTGCCTCAGGTAGGGTCAACTCAACACCAAACCCACAGTGTGCATTGTTTTATTGTACTACCTCCTCTGATCTTATGAATCATCTTCTGATCTGACCTGGAACATGTTGTCTTTTAGTTGTTTAAAACCAAATTACCACCGCTTTTAGTTTTTTTCTTTTCTTTTTCTACTAACTCACTGGAATGCGCACTCTCTTTTTTTGAATGGGGGGGAAGGGCTTTGTTTGGTTGGTTGGTTGGTTGGTTGTTTTACTAAACTACTAAATTGTATTGAGCGTGTATTTTTTTTTTCTGCCAGTTTGTTCCAAAAAAAGACCCTGGTCTGTTTTGTCTGGTCGGCTAGTCCTGGAGAAACTCCTTTCTTGTGTTCTCTTGTGGGCAAAAATGACAACACACATACATTTCAAACAACCTAAAATGAAGGGAAATGCAAATTGTCATATTTTTTTAAATTGGGTGATGGCTAATCAGGCTACCCGCAGGGTCTTAAAAGTATTAAAGTCTTAACTTAAATATTTAAAAAAAAAAAGAAGAAAAAAAATGGCCTAAAATTATTACATTTGTTTACAAAGATCTCACAATGTTTCTTTTTCTTTCTGTCACAGGATTAAATAAATGCCATAAATACATTTTTTGTGTAGGTAACGTTTAAATTTATTGAATTTTGGTGTTTTGTTTCATAGCAAAGAGCTCTAAATGCTACAAATATTTTTTTTTTTTGTAATTGGAATACATACAAACTTTACAAAAAAGTGCTCATTTTATGCTTTTTGGCTTTTTCCCTTTCCTTTACTGTGTTATATATCTTATAGGAGCACTTTACAAACAGCAGGGAACGTTACTTGGTAAATAGTTCTTTTATCAGGCTCAAAATCCACAGTGGTTTTCAATCATATGGCCATGAAGTTGGTATTAAATTTCATCCTATGTGGTATTAAAAATGTCTAAAGTTTAAAGTGTAACTTTAGGAATCCTGCGGGTACCCTGTTGATTCTAAGCCACAGGTTTCTCGCATGGCTCCTTTCAAAATTGGATCTTACCATTTTGCAGAAAGCGTCCAGTCAACGTTAGCCTGGGATGTGAGATACTCTGAAATCCTTCAAGTTAAATCGGAGAACATGGTCTCTCACTGAAATTAACCCCCCCGACCCCTCCCAGGATGATTACTGAAGCATGTGCTGATCAGCCGCTGCATGCTGACATGTTGGACTACTGCTCCATGTCCTCCTGTCCCTCCTCTCACCCAGAAAGCCTTGCTCTCGCTCCCCAATAACCCCCGTTTTCTCTTCCCCGCCCCCACCGCCTGTGCCCCATGTGTCGCAGGCCTCGTGGAGAATGCCGGGGCGTTTCTGTTGTGCTTTGCTGTGCTCTGTTCTAATCAGGTCCAAATGCAGTGGTGTTGTCTTTTATTGTGTGTTTTTAACAGGTTTGAACTATTATTTGGTTCATGCATGTAATCTCAGAGCGAGGAGATGATTTTTAGTCAGCATAGGCCTGCGTGGGTGTGTTTGTGTGTGTGTGTTTGACCCCCCCCCCTCCCATCTTCCTCTCTTTTTTTTCTGTCTCCTGAAACCATGTGAAAAGACCCCAAATATTCAATAACAAATGCCATTTTTGTCATAAATGTGTCTCCACATTTATGTGGAGACACATTTATGTGTCTCCACATAAATGCAACACTAGGTGTTGTGACTCTGTTAGTGTCCTTAAACTGTAGGCGTTCTCTGGATGTATCTGATTATTACTTGAATCTTCTGTGTTGATGAGGCAATGAGCTTTCTTTTTGGCCTCAGCTGTGTGAACATTTTGTCTTCACCTCCCCCTTTCCCGTAGTGGTAATAATACAATCTAACTCAACCTGGACACTCCAATTCCCTCTCTCTGTCTCACTGATAAAGCACTCCTGTCCCACATCCTCCGCCTTTCCCCGTACAGAAATGCAATATACTGACACATACTGCATTTCAGTCAATGTATACAATGTGTATATATGTATTTATGATAAACAGGGTTGGGCATACATAGTCTGTGTTAGGAAATTTAACTATTAGTTATTTTTTGTACTAAATACAAGGAAAGAAAAATAATTTTAATAATAATAATTTATATGCATCATTTTGTAAGGTACATTTCTTAGAATGAAATGTCAGTATATTCCATTTCAATTTGGTGCCCCTCCCCCACTCATTTACTCACCTTAACCAGGTGTCTTCCTTAGAGGCAGATGACTTAGTTCTTGCGTGCATGTGTGTGTGTGTGTGTTTTTAGGGAGGCTACCCTGCTGCTGCTGCTGCTGCCGCCGCCGCCGCTTATCGCTACGCCCAGCCGGCCGCCGTAACCGGAGCAACCGCCGCAGCTGCCGCCTACAGCGACAGGTGAGGTCACAAACCTGACTGACACACAGGCCTGAATGGGAACATGGGGAGCCAAATGAATGTAACTGAATGATGACTTTTTAGTAACCAACTAAATGTCAACTCTGGTAATTAACTGAGAACAGAAGCTCCTAGTTGGGACCTCTGGAGCTACATGTTGGGACCAAAACTGCTGCCATGGTTTATGCCCAGGCCTTTTATATCTGCTTTGGGCCCGATCATACTGTAGCTCTACTCAACGTTATGGGGTGCCTGGATCGCTCAACTGGTAGAGCGTGCGACCCGGTGCATTTCACCGCCAAAACGCTAGGGGGTGTCGCCTGTGTCGGTACTCAGAATGGCTAACCCCATGGACTGTCATTCTAAAATATTAATCTTATTAGTTTGACCTTTTCTTGCTTAGATTTTGTAAAAAGCTTTGAGAAATACACAGTTAAATCCATTGACCCAGTCACTGTAACCAGATAATAAGTTTGAGGTTATTTGCGAGGTGTCTGCCAGCCAGTTAATGTTATGTCGGCAAGCAAACTTTAGGTGGGTACGCTGTCGATATAAAGCAGATGCATTAAACGGCTTATAAAGGTTTACACACTCTGTGTATCGCATCACTTGCGGCGTAGCAATTTGGGACAAACTCCACAGGGTGAAAAAAATAAAACATTTTAGTTTTTTTAACCCAAATGTGTAATTTCTTGTATGTTGTGTATGTTTGTGTTGCTAGTTATGGCCGGGTGTACACTACAGATCCCTACCACGCTTTAACTCCAGCCGCTGCTGCTTACGGAGTGGGAGCAATGGTAAGTAAAGCGACTCAAACAACCAGTGTGGAGCATTAGTTGTATATTTTTAAAGAAGGAAGGGTTACACAGCTCTCTCATTATTGAGAGGGTCTGCCCATGTGAAGCTCTTCTTTGGATCCATCATAGGACTTTTTTCTTGTGTGTCCTCAGCAGCAATCATTGTCTGTAGAAGGACTCATGGCACTGCAAGTGGGTCAAAAAGAAACAAATAAATATATGTACACATTTGCAGACTGAATAAATGTATCATTTGTGGATTTGTAGTATAACTGTGTTTGTAGACTACATTTAATAGATTTTTTTCACAACAATAAGCTGTTACTTGGTCTTTTCCACTCGATGACTGTTTTGTCCTTTCTGTCTCTTTTAGGCCAGTTTATACCGGGCAGGATACAGTAGGTTTGCTCCTTACTAAAAAACCACAAATCACACCCGAGGAATTTCACATCGCTCCAAAAACCCTTTTTCAAGCTCTTTGTTTGGCAGCAGCTCCCCTCCATTTTTTTTCTGCAGGCGGACTATCGTGACAACTTTTGTGTTTTGGTTTTTGTTTTCTTATATATATATATATATATATCTTTTTTTCCGTGGCAAGAGAGAGGTCATATGCCACATCATCAACTCAAACTCTTGTTTCTGTACTCGTCTGTCTGTCGCCGACACGGAAAAGATGACAAAACTGCCAGGAGTGTCTCCCACATAAAAGCCGGAGTCTGCTACTTTGAACTACGGGGCACAAATAGGACGGTTTTTAAAACACTACGGGACCTGGACGGAGAGAGACTGCTGTCCCTGTGTGACCCTGCACAACCGTTTTTTTTGTTTTTTTATGTTGTTCCTATAAGTTTCTGAACTTACCGTGTATCCACTGCCCTATACGACCTAGTCAGACCTTTGTACACACACACTTACACTGAACACTAAGTATACGGTTTCCCCCTTTCTTTTAGTGTTGGCCTGCACACAGTGATGCCACAGCACAGCATTACTATAAAAGGTACTCATGTTTTTAAACACTACATTGACGTCAAGCTACAGCCCTGTACAGCAGAGACGTTCCTCTGGTTCAGCATCGTGGTGTAATAATGAAACTCAGACTGCTTAATACGGAAGATGTAGGAATTATTCTTGTCCTGTCATTTTGCAAAAGCCGGGATACCGAAACATTTAGCTGGAGGGCATTGGGAGCACCTGACTGACAAAAACCACTGTTGTCCTGGTAACAACATAAACAGCATGGGAATTTTATCTTTTGTTTTTTTATTTTCATTTTACAACATTTCACTACTTGGCCAGAAAAAGAATGTAAAAAAAAAAAAAAAAATAGAATTTCGAAAAAGCATGAAAATGACAAGAGGAAAAAAAAGAAGAAAAAAAGACAAACATTTGGCTTTTTTTCTACATTACCTCATTTGGTTTTCTTTCATCTATTCAGTGTTTGCTGCCATTCTATATACCGTGGACGCGTTGGAGCGGTCCATTATCTTCAGCGACAGAGCCATTCATTTGTCCTTATTGCTGGTCTCATCCATTTATCCCTGTATCCTGCAACACTACGATGGGACGTAGAATGAGTTTGAACTGCATGCATGTCCACTTAGAAACGTTCTGTGCACCTCCCCCTCTAAGACTCATCATCGGATCTGCTCATAGTACTTCTTCCAAAAAAGGACTCGGCCCAT
This sequence comes from Etheostoma cragini, assembly GCF_013103735.1. NCBI lineage: Eukaryota > Metazoa > Chordata > Actinopteri > Perciformes > Percidae > Etheostoma > Etheostoma cragini. The sequence continues at coordinate 2,714,883 of NC_048421.1, read as the reverse complement.
TTCTCTCCGTCTCCTTAAACCGTCAGACATTTCAGCTGCAGCGGCGATGCAGTGAATGAACTGGTCAGACGGCAAAACATTTTTTTAAATATGAAGCCCATCAAACACACAAATGAACTAGATTTATCATATTGGAAGCGGGAACACCCACACTGGGAACTAATCATCTGCCAGTCAGCCAAATGGGAATCCCTCCTGGCCAATTGAGATATTTCTGCCTACAGTCGGCTCTGTGCGTGGAAACTCAGCAGAACAGTAGATCCCAACAGAACAGCCCAGATTAGAACGCTTCTGAAACTGAGAGATCGCAGCCGTGTGATGGCGTCTTGGAAGTGATGAGAATGAATCCGGTTTTCTATTTAGACGCATCGATTTTTAAACACCAGGTGTCCACATCATTTTGTAATTTTAAAATCCTTCATTATGCCTTCTGGGATTGCTCGATCCAAATAGTGTTAAAAGTCCTCCTTTACCAGTCTGTGTGAAGGCATCATGAAATGACCGCAAGCCAGACTATTAATAGACCAAGTCTCTGTCCTGTATTTATCATATCTCCATATACTCTCACTATGTTGTTGTTGCTATTATTTGCCTTTTTTGGTTCCAAAGATTTTCTGGAGAAAGCACATTTTTGGTCCTGATGTAGTTCTTAGTTTTGTGGTTGATTCTTTTTTTTTTTTTGTGCCTTTACCTTAGTTTGTTATTTTGTTTTTTAATCAGTGGGTTGCAGCTGTATTTTTCAGCGCAGTGTTGAAAGGACACCCTGGGAAATGTCATAAAAGCAGCATCTTCAAAAAGACAAATCTGGGAAATCTGACCCACCCATTTTTATTTTTCTATTTTAATAACACACATGAAACACGCTGTCGATGCAGACAAGGGATATTGGAAGAAGATGGAGTCATGAGGGATAAGTAGAAAGACAGAGGGGATACTTTAAATTGCTTTTGCCATAAGTCCAGGCAAAGTAAACGGAGGGAAACGTCTACGCAATGTGGAAAGCGCCCTGTGGCCCAGCAGTGGCCACGTTTTTTGAACAATGAACCAATGTGTGGGTGGTTAGCAGAGGGACATTATGGAGATGATGGTGACTGAGACGCTGAACCATTAATCATGAGCTGACAGGATAACATCCTCCCCTGCCGGGAAAATTATTATTATTATTTTTTTAATGCGCTCAGGTTGGAGCGGACAGTTCGAGGAGGGGTACTGGTGTTTTTGTATGATTGTGAAAACTGTGTGCAGTAGGTCCAATGAGTATTTTTGACGCGCATTACCTCTTTTTTTCCCCCCCGTCTTTTATTATTCCTTACAAGTATTATCAGAAGTGTTGGCATGCATGCTTTTGTGAGAGAGGGAGGGAAACGG
>NC_048421.1:2701438-2713415 GCF_013103735.1 Etheostoma cragini | reverse complement strand
GAGGGGGGGGGGGACCCAGGGCCCAAAAAGATGCCGGGGATGCGGGTAGGGGCCCATAGAAAATGCCTTTCTACAGCGTCCAGACTTGTGTGCTACGCCCCTGGGTGTAATCATTGCTGAGCAGCCAGGCCGCTGGCCTTTTCGCATGTTTGTCGTCTTTCCTAATTGGAGTAAATCTTATTTGGAAAAGGCTGCAGGAAAGAAAAAAAAAAGCACAGAGATGTGAGCCCGAGCAGACACACAAGCAGTTCTCACACAAACGTTCTCCTCAGCCCCCCCCAACTCCCCTGCACTGTGCTCACGTCAACCCAGTGGGAGCTTTTTGTACAGGGATTTCATAAATGAGTTTGAATTGCATGTGGATTTTTTTTCTAATGTCACATGCTCTTAAAATGCTCATTTATCCAAGTGATTTTCTTTTCTTCCAATAAGTGACATGTATTTTCTCACGTTTTTATTTTATTTGCCATCCTTGTGTCTGCCTTCTGTTAATTCTCCATTATTATTGAATGTATATAATAAATAAACTGTCTGGTTTTTATACTGGTCTGTGAATACTTGTTACCTGTGCTTGACTTTACTATAACTAACTATAAAGTTTATCAGGAGGCGGTAGGGCGCACTCCCAGATATGTGTCGTGACTCTGCAGCTAGAACCATAATGGTATTTCCCTCCAACGATTGTTTAAGGCTTATCGTTTTCTTTTAGCAGTGTTTGGCTAGAATGGGGTTATCCAATCAGGAGAGAGGCCGCTGTAGACACTCAAAAGGAGACAAAGCTTCTGTTTCTGAATAAACACGATAGGAGTTGAGAGGAAGAATGTTGCAACATTAGAGGCTAACCAAGAACCCCTTCTCATGCTGAGCACAAACTTTTCTTTCTCCACAGCCAGTGTGAGTCACATGATTGATGGAGGCAACGGCGATTAACACCACCAGGCTGCGTTGCATTGACCAACAATAATCTCTTCCGCCCATCTCCAACGTTCTCATCTCTGCCAAGGAGTGGAAACAATGTGGAACAATCTTTTATTGCATCTGGAGTTAACAGCCGTAAATGGGTTGGATGTGGCGACAAAGCTCATATCCCTGTTAATTGCTATAATGCACAAGAGGCCAATTGCCAATTTGATGGCATGCGCTCGCTGAGTAATTGAAGTTGGGCTAATTGGATGAAGAGATTGAATGCCGTCTTGATAAGGATGGGGGGGGGGGAGAGTGTTTGAAGCTTATCCTACATCTATTGAAGCGAGGAATTGACTTTTGTGGGTGGCCGAGTCACTGCAGGCCAATTTGGGATAACAAAAACAGACTGAAACTATTACTGCTGAGGGATTTAAGTGTATTGTATAAATGATATAGACAAGAGGTGGTGTTGACAAAAACATCACCTATTCTTTCAGTTTAAGTTTGGCCTTTCTGACTTGTTTTGTCTTGATATGCAGAGACATTGCCCCCTGGTGGTTAAACTGTGGGACGACACCCTGCTCCCTGTGTTGGAGCCTCCAGTTTGCAGCAGGCGCCTGCAGCCATGGCACTGGATCTGAGGGTAGTTGGCTGTCTGTGTGTGTGCCATCTTTGCAGATTGTGAGTGGGAGAAGCAAAAGGTTTGAAAATATGAGTAGGGCCGGCTACCGCCAATGATTCCCCCAAATCGATTATATTTGGATTCACAAGGTCCTGATTCAAAAGGTTAGGGGAATTTTAGTTGCATTACCTGTTTTGCTTGGATATAAAAAAACTGTCAAAGGACTTTTGCTGTAAATTGTTCAAACAAGAAGCAAACATGAAAAAAAAATAATTTTAAAGTACTTTTCAACTTAATGTAGGCATGTATTAAAAGATTTTAAATGGAGAATCAAATATTTTCACCCAGCCCTAAATATGACAAACAAAAATATAGAAGAACCTTTTATTGACAACCGTAGAAAGTCATGGAAAGAAACACATCTTGTACACTTTGTATGCACACCGAACACAGTTTTAGTTTTTTTTTCTTTCAGTGCACTGTAATGTAACTTTGAATATGGAGATGTTAATCAGTGATGGCACGAGCCTCCCATGGTGCTGACAGTTTTCCTGTTCTATCCTCTTCCTGTCTTGTCTCATCTCATCTGGTCTCCCTCTCTGAACTCTCTCTTCTCTACTGCCTCTGCTCCAGCTCAGCAGTTTGGCAGTCTGAGTGACAGTTTCACTCCTCCTCTATCACCTCAGTGTTATTATATACCATATTAGAGCAACACACACACACACTTCTACAAAGCATTTGTGATGTGGATTTCCCTCCAGAAGAAAGCTTGACTGTCTGAAGCCAACCGGCCTCATGAAGACACTAGAGCAGTGAGTCACTCTGCTGAAGCTTTTTTCTTTTCTTTCTTCTTTTTCGGCCCATTTGAAATAACATTTCTTATATCACTCAATGAAAAATATTTACATTTGCACAAGAAAAGAAAAGTTAAAAAGAAATTCTTTTTTTGTTTCAGACTGGATAAAGATAAGTGCCTAAATAGTGTCTCACTCGTTCAGTGTTGGAAGGTGTATAAAGATCCTTTACTTAGTGTCAAGTACTAATACCACGCTAAAAATACTCTGTTAATTGTTAAGTAAAAGTCCTGCGTTGAAAATGTTCCCTGAGTAAAAGTGTGCAAGTATTATTAGGAAAATGTACTTAAAGTATTAAAAGTTGCCTACAAGTACTCAATGCAGAAAAAGCTTCACATTTTAGAAACTGCAAATAATCCGAACAGTTCTGTCAACCAACTATTTGTTGGGTAGTGGAATTTATACACAAACATATTTTATGAAGTACATATTTTGTGTGCAATAATCTTGATTTGTAAAGTAACTAAAGCTGTCAGATTAATGTAGTGGAGTAAAAGTATTTCCCTCTGAAATGCAGTGGAGTAGAAGTAGAATTCCTCAAATGTTTACCTAAGGACTAGCCTGGAAATCCAGACCCAAATCTGGTCTTTCATTGAGTAATGAGAGTCGCTCATCTGGAAGGGCGGCATCGAGAGTGCATTTGAAAATCTCACTGCATGCAATTGGAGAACCCTACGACCAATCACAACAATACACGGGGTGACGTATCCAGAGCCCCGTACGCTTAGCTACCAGCGGAGCTAACTGGAAGATTAAACTGTCGCCTCTGGCCCGCCTACCTCAGATACACCGATGTGATTGGTGCAGCTCGCCTACAAGGGCATAATTAAGAGCAGCATTACTAGTCAAAGTAACTCACTGAGCAAATTCAAATTGCCCTTTTGCAAGAATTTCCAGGGTACCTAAAGACAGAATTTTAGTAAATGGACTTAGTTACATTCCACCACTGCCCTCAATTTAGTTAATGTTTAAAAAAACATTTGAAGATTATTTTTGGGGCATTTTAGGCCTTTTTTGACAGGACAGATGAAGACATGAAAGGGAAGAGAGAGGGGAATGACATGCAGCAAAGGGCAGCAGGCCGGAATCGAACCCTGGCCCACTGCGTTGACGAGGAAACCTCCACATCTGGACACCCGCCCTACCGTGCAACCTGGGCACTCTAGTTTATATTTGTGTGTGTGTGTGTGTGTGTGTGTCTGTGCGTGTGATAGAAAGAGAGAGAATGACTTGAATCAGTAATCCTCGTAGGGTTCCATGTAGTTGGTGGTCTGCGGGCGAGGAATGGTGTAATCTTTGTTAGGGTCGATGTTCTGAAACACACAGAAACATGGAATCACACATTCATCATGTCAGTGCAGTTAATAACCATTAGCATTTAGCATTAGTGCTCTCATTAACCTTACAGTACGACTGAGCCAGAATTGTCTGCAGTAGTGAAAGGTCACGGCGCTTAATTGCCGAGCATGATGTGAAGGCAGATTGTTAATCCTAAAATGGCTTATTACTCACTGTCACGGCAAATCCCGCCTCGTAGGGTGATCGCAGCGATTTCTCCGTCCTCCTGCCTGAAGAGACACACACAAATTCATCATACAGTTAAGCTAATGCTAGCTGCCTTTTACACAATGTGAGCTGAGCTGACAATGGCTGTCATTTTGTAATGTAAAGCCGGTATTTACAACTCATGATTGTTAATGTGAAACATTAGTCGCTGGATTGATCAACTATTTTAAAAACTAATCAAACGTCAAGGTCAAAAGTATGGGTTTTCGTTAGCGTAGAATGAGCCCTTCGTATCTCCGTAGGGTTGCGTTTTCAAGTTACCTGAAGGCCACCATATGTTCTCTAGAATCTTTTGAAAGAAATACGTGAGTGGAGCGGGATTCAGTTGGTTGCAATCTGCAACTTCACCACCCAATGCCTCTAAATCCTAGGTCATTTAGTTCTTTTTTTAGAAACTGCCAAAAATTGATTAGATGTGCTCAAATGTGTTTATTTACTTGTTCTTTGTCAACTGTGGTAGTAAGTGAAAGATCTTTGGCTTTTGATCGTTGGTTCAGACCTAGTCTATATCCATGACCTCCCACTTCCGGGATTGCTCTGGTGCTGCCAGAAATACCGCCTGATCACACCCTTATCAGCCGGATTTATGTTCCCTTCCGCTTTCTTTGTGTTGGCTTTCTAATCTCCAGTGGATTTCTGAGGACTATGGTTACCTGGTCCTCAGATCTCTGCAGGGTAAATCCAGACAGCTAGCTGGACTATCTGTCCAATCAGAGTTTTCTGTTGTACGACTAAAACAACTCCTCCTTCCCGTGGCTATTTTGCAGCGACAACGCTCCCTTCCCTTCCCCCTAGTTGCAGACTTAAAGGACATGTATAATGCACATTTCAGAATCATACCTGTATTTTGGGTTTCTACTAGAACATGTTTGTCTTTTTTTATGTTTTCTCATACTATCTGTCTGAATTTACCTGCAGCAAAGTCTCTTTAAGCCAAGTCTGTTTTGATTGGCTTGTGAGACATAGGAAGTGAAGCAAAATCTGAATAGCTTGTTGACTCCCAACTGTGTTCTGATCTAGGCATCCTGGGTTGTCTTATTTCACAGTTTGTGAGTTTGTAGGCACTCCAGATACCCACATGTACCTGCACAAGCACTGAAAGTGAGTTTTTCCTAATACGTCCCCTTTAATAATTTGTACAAACCCCTATGCATGATTCACAACCTTTAAATTAAGCACCACTCAGATTGGCTAATGAGGACAGCTTCTCACCTCTCCTGTTCCCACTATCACTCTCATAGCTTCCGTTTTCTTTCCCTTCCTTCGGGCTGGCCAGTCCTGGTATATCAGCGCTGGGGCTGGTCCAGCCTACAAAGCTCAGAGGGATATCCTTGGACCTGGCCTCCCCCCTGCAGAAGAAGGCCATCTGGGCCAACCCGTGCCCCATCAGTAACACCCAGCCGTTTGCCACCAAGGCGATGCTAAGCACTGGGTCATCCCACTGCGGCCGGCGGCCCAACTCCGGGTTCCCCCTGATGAGCATGGTGATCCACACCACCCAGATGCAGACGGAAAGCAAAAGTGTGAGGAAGAGCAGCGTGGCTTGTGTTTGGCTCTGCTGGCGGATGGCCCCCGTGTAGCTGTAGCTGTATGTGGAGCAGGAGCGGTGCAGATAGTGCAGGGCGAGGATCAGGCCGATAGCCAGGAGGCACAGCACGTAGATCTGCATCATGACATATTCCTCCTGGCTGTACTCGCAAGGTTTCTCGTCCCGGACCAACACTACGATCAGCCACTGGGTAGAGATGATAACCTGTACGGTGGAGAGCCCCAGCGCCATGGCGGGCTGCCCCCAGCCCCGGGCCGCTGCAAAGCCCAGCAGAGCGAGGCAGCGGGCCAGCAGGCAGGAGAAAGCCAGGGAGAAGAGCACGCTGAAGAGGAAGAGCCTGGTGGGGCAGGTCTGAGGGGTGAGGCGGATGATGAAGGAGAAGCTGATGGCAAAGATCCCAGCGGTGGCCAACAAGTACATGGACATGCAGGCCACGGTGCCTCCGATGCTGCTGCGCTGGTTCCTCGATGAAATACAGATACACAGGGACCAGAACAGCAGGGCTATGAGGAGAACAATGCTGAACAGGAAGCCTGAAGTGGCCAGGGTCTCCACAACAATACCCCACGCTGCCCGGCGGTCACACAGGTACCTGTAGATGGGGTCCAGTTCTGTGCCGCAGCCTGGCACTCCCTTAAGGAAAGGACCACCTGAGGTTGTGATTGGCGGGTTGGTTGTGGCATTGATTGAGCTGCTGTTGGTTGACTGGCTTAGACATGTGAGAGGGACATAGAAGAGGAGAAGGAGGGGAAGGATGGGGGAAAGGGATTTGTGCTTGTCTGGTAAAAAAGCCATCTTAATTTGGAGGAATCCACTGAGGTGGGGATTCAATCCTTCGTTTTAAGTGTCCTATTAATACACACGCTCTTTGCTCCTTAAGATATATTCTCCTGAAACAAAAAGACACAAAATATTTCAAAAACCTCAACAGCGCTAAACAAAACAGGATAAAACACAACATGGAAAAGAAGAAAGGGGAGAGCGGTTTGACAGGTGAGAGCGGTTTGTTCTGGCACAAACGTGCCAGAGCAAGGCAGAGGAGCGTGTTGGCCAGAGATAACAATGGAGCAAAAAACAACTGCAACATGGAAGTGAAGCTGGGACATAAACATGAACGGTAACTGCATCAGCTTCATGATCAGGTTTGTATGCGACCCAGATGGGAGATATTCACTCCTGATAGCTGACTGCCACTTCCTCCAGCCTGTAACAGGAGCCTTTGTTTCAGCGCCAGAGAATCAAAGATGACCTTCAGTAGGACTATCACTCCATAAATATGGCCCTGGCCCTCAACTTTGTCCTAACAATGGCCTTCATTTGGATAGTCAAGAGATCATGCAGTGGTGGGGGGAGCTCAGCACTCCATCGTTCCTTATAAAAGGGAATGGTAGTTTTTGATCAACCTATTAATGACATTTCTACGAAGATTGTAATCCAATTTTTTTTAGCTGTCATTAGAAACAATTGATAGCATGAAGTGCACACATATTCCAGAAATGTATGCAGTATTATAAGACAATCCAGTATTCATGTCTCAATAAGATGGCATCTTCAAAGCAGGATCACAACTTTTATATAATAAAAACAGTGAAACTTGCCTTTTTTTCTCCTTTGGGATGTGAAGTCTTGCCAAAAGTTTGGTAGGACGCCTTGCAATAAACGGCCCCTTAATGCGCCTCCTGTCCGGATTATGGTCCCATATCTCTGCCAACCCGGGGTAACAGGAAGAGCACTAGAAGAGCACGGGTGGGAAGCGATGGGAGTCTCTGAGGTCTGAAGAAGAAATGTTTTCACCAACAGTTTCGGCAAGGCAGAGAAACCTGCAGGCCAACTCATACCCTCCTGTCAGTCCCCTCCTGTCTCTCTGTGTCCCTCCCTCAGACACACCTGGAGGTGATGATGCACACAGTCACACGCAGAGAGGGAGAGTTCACCCCTCCCTAGTGATGAACCCATTTCCCAAAGGAATTTGCATCCCTTTCCCCAGATAACTGTGCACGTTTTATGTGGAGTAACAGGAGTGTGTTGAGCTGGTGTTTGTACGGGAGTTAAGGTGAGAGTTCAACTGAGTCATCCCAGTCTCATCGGGATACAGAACAGGACCGGCCATCACCTTAGTTACCCTTAAATCACAGCAACAACATTTGGAATCGGCGAGTTAGCCGCAGGGGGAGTTGCGGCAAGAATAGAGTTGTGCGAGTGCTTTCAACCGTTGTCTTTTACAAGCCCGTACGTAACGCCTCAACTCATGCCTGTACAAGCAGAGTCAACAGGGTGTGTTTGCTTGAACCTTAAGTCACTCTTCAACTGTAAAGTCACACTAGTGTGCAAAACACAGCTTTGTCTTTTTGAACATCAAGCATATTTGCTGTGTGTGTGTGGTAACAACATTAATCTCCATTACAGCTACTGAGTATTTCAAACTTAAAGTCTCCCAGCTGTATCCCCTAATGCTGGAGGTATTTAAGCATGACAGTCATTTCTTTTCCCACACAAATCCCCGTCACCGGCTTAAGGTTGGGCTGGAATGAGAAGAAGTGAAACATTTGTGTTCAGATTATCTGTCACTCAGAGATGGCAGGTCAATATTTTGACAGAGGAGCCATAGCAACCTTAGCGTTAAAGGACGTTGGCGAAAGTCATGTGGTTGTGTATCAGTGTTGAATTTTACAGACACTAGGCCAGATTTACACTAATTCATTTACACTGGGAATTTCTTTTTATGAAATGTACTTTCAATCTAAATAAGCTTCCAGAGTGCATTAAAAAAAATCACGAAAATAGAGCTTGTTTATCAAATAGTGTTTGGGCTAAACCCTGAAAGTCCTCAAGTCCTAGGAACACACACCTGCAAACTAATCTCAGTTCATTTAACCCTCCTGTTGTCCTCGGGTCAAATTTCAAACCATTTTTTAAAAGTTTCTATATCAGAAATTTTGGTTTTTATCAACCAAAATGTCCAAAAAGATAATGTGGATGGTTCCATACGATGGACGATGGATTTTACAAGTAAAATAAATGACCAGTTTAATACTTTCTTTGAATTCTGGTGTTGCGGGAAAAAGAAATTTATAAAAGTTGAAAAAACATTGAAAAAAAACGTATAAAAATGACAGAAAAAGCTTAAAAATGTTGGGCACAGTCAAAAAATGTCAAAAAGCGCAAAACACTGAATTAACCCTACTGACTTTGGTGTCCCCCTGACTTCTCCTCTAGTTCAGGGGTCTTTAATGGTTTTTTGTGCCAGAGACACGCTGAAAGAGAGACAGAGCAGGGACCCACCACAAGTTGGATTTAATTGAGTTGCATATTAAACTGGGCCTAAAATAACATGCAAGGCGGCCTTAAGACTTTACACACACCATTTGATGGTACTTACAATGGTAAGCTTTTCAAATAATAATTTTTGACATGCATTCATATATGTATACATCATGTTTTAATGTCAAACGTATATATAGCACAGTGAATCCATCATTTTAATTACCTACAGGCCAAGAAGTCGTCACTGTTGTGGACAGTTTTGCCAATAATATGTTGGACTCATGATAAGGTATATTTTAAGACATAATAACTTTGAAACTTTTTTTTTTTTTTAAATGATTGAACAATAACTTAGGTCCACTCTGCGGTAACTATGAAGACCCTCCTAGGGTCCCGGACCCCCTGTTGAGGATCTCAGCTGTAGTGCTACCATGAGGTTGATCTTTGCTGCTGCTTCTTTTTAATGAAATATCTCAGAAGCAATGGGCTGGATTGCTATGACATGTGACTCATTCATGTCCCCCTCAGGATGAACTGCTTTATCTTTGGGGACCCTTTTTAGTTGGAAGGGCCTCTAGGGGCATCTGGCTCCATCATCAGGTCAAAATTTGAATTTGTCCCATACTGGTTCATGGCTAAATACCTGCAAAGTGAATGACATTCCCATCAGCCTCAGCTGTGTGCTCTGTGTTACGTTAATTAGAAAGTCTAGAAACTAATGTGGTGAACATGATGAATGAATCATATCAACATGCACCGCCGGTTAATGCATTCTCACAGATCTGCCAGCGGGGCTGTAGACTCCTATCAATGAGCAGTGTATATAGGGTGTGTGTCACGGAAAAGGCTTACTTTATCCTATATAATATATCTAGAGTATAACAGAGAAACATAACATCATAAGCCCTAGGACTCACTGTTTTAATAAACAGGGTTTGACTTATGTAGTACCAGGTCCTTTCTTTTCCTTGTGAGAAGAGATGGAACACAGTTTCTTGTTAATATCATGATTTGTTTTCCTTTTCCAATGAAGAGCCTCGTGGGAGTGTGTTGATGTCCGGAAGCCTTAAAATGAGCGGTAATTATTATTAGATGTACTCAGACAGCATTGTAGTTAAGACCCAGAAGGAAATTTCATTAATTTTGAGTTAGAAGACTATTGGGAAATGTTGGGAACTGTTTTTTGTTTCTCATCTGAGGTCCTTGTTTAATATGGGATGTATAGGGATATAGGGACATGAAGTCAGGACATGTTTGGCATGTTGTTGTGTTTTTTAAAATGGGATTCATTGAAAGCGGCCATACTGTTTTCATCTTTTATTGGGTATCCCAGAAAGAAAGAAAGAAAAAGAGATGGACAACATGAGTACTTAAAATATACACATTTTACTGCAGCTATCAGGATGTACCAGTTCACAGTACATGATCTGTGGTAGTGTGTAATAGAGTACAAAACATACGTAATATATGCCTTTTGTTTTCTCTCAGGAGGGACCTGGGTTCAGATAGCAGCAAGGAGAGAGAGAGAGAGAGAGAGAGATGGGATAAAAGGGAGATCATCCTCCGTGATCACGTGAGAGTGCATTGTAATTTTCACCATTACAACATATACATATATATCACACGCTCTCCTTGCATCCCCTGGTGTTCACAGTAACCTTGTGCACAAGGAGTAGAAAATACAAATGCAAAATAAAAGCAGGAGGAAGTACAAAAGGTAGGATGGAGGACAAGGTCAAAAGGTTTCAACTCTGAGAGAAAAATATTTACATTTTAATAGACAGCTAGAAGCAAATACAAGCTAGTGTTTTGCTTGCCGTGGGTTAGGAGCGCCGGAGGGGAAGATGGGGGGGGGGGGGGGGGGGGGGGGGGGGGGGGAGTCAGGAGAAGACTATCATAGATGGGTGAAAGGTAAGGGAACAAGGTACGTGGAGTTCTTTTTCTCGTCTTCTCATCTCAAGTATGTATAGTATAAACAGTATTGTATAATATAAAAATAACATTATTATGCTTTCCGTCCACTTAGTGGAGTGAAGCATGAGGTAGATAGACGAGAGGGCTTTAGGGGGGGGCTGGCAGCCTTATCATGGCGTGCCGAGCCGGGGCGAAGAGAAGGCCGGGCGGAGAGGAGGACACAGAGGAGAGGTGCAGGCAGGCGAGGAAGGCAGCCGGCTAGATGATGCCGTATTTGGCCAAGTCGCTGAGCTCCATGTCGCCGAAGGCTTCCCATGGGCACACCACTGTGATGTCTGTGCCAAGTCCCTCCATGCCGGGGATGTCGTCACCAAAGCTGCAGGAGAGGAAGCGGACAGCAGGGTGAGTTGGGTGAGTTTGCGTTTAAAACAAATGTAGAGTAAAGTGGCTACCAACAGAAGCCTCGCATCCCCAGACCTTCCTCCACCGCGCTGTGGAGGAGTCACTCAATGGGCTTTATTCTTTACAGTAAATTATATTATTTAACATTTTGATTACATTTTTTTTAAACAGAAAATGATGCATCTTGGTGTGCTGTTTTCTTTACATCATCTGTGCCCAATTCCCAATTAAAATAATATGAAAATAAAAAAATATGTAGCCTATTACAAATGTAAGTGTTAGATTTTTTTTTTACCCTTTCTGGCCTGGTTTCGGGGCTTTGCTCTTGAATGTGCGGGTCTGCCTCTGCTTGAATTTGGGTGGTCCCTTCTTGGGTGTGGTGGGTCCCACTGTTGCAGACGGGGCAAGGGCGCTTCCTGCAGGGGGGTTGGCGTTCATTTCTGCTGAGGGTCTCTAAAACACGGAACAAGGGTCGTCACACGGAGATCCCGAAGAGTTTCCCTCTTCCCCCTTTCCCCTCTCTCCATCTCTCTGCCCTCTGTTGATCCTGTGTCCTTCCAGCTCTCAATGCCAATCACTGGAGATTATTCAGATAAATCTAACCAGCCAGATTAGCTGTAATCCCACTCTGATCCGCAGCAGATTAACAGCCTTTATTGGACAACAGCCAAGGCCATGTCCAATGACATCAGACTTTTCCATTCAGTGTTTTTCAACATTCAACATTCATGTATTTTGTTCATATCTGTCATCTTGACACGCGTCTCTTGCTAACCAAAGGAAGCTGCGCTAACATTATACTGTACATGGTGTTGTTTTCTGTGCATGAACATGCTAATCTCTTGATTGAAATGTCCCTCTTGTCCTCATCTCTGACCTGATCTTAAGCAGAATTTGACC
>NC_048421.1:2677885-2701428 GCF_013103735.1 Etheostoma cragini | reverse complement strand
CCTGACTGCTAACACTGGTAATCCAGTTAAGGCAATTTGACAGAGGTGGCAATCTTTTAGCACGTTACGTTAATCCACCATATGCGCCGCCTTCATCAACAGAGCTAGACTGCCTCTGGATAATTACTAGAGGTCTCCTGAGGACACGTCTTCTTCCTGCTCTCATGTGTTGAGATCTGTCAAACTGCACAACATAATGTTGATCATCTGCTGCTGTGATTTTTTTTCCCCCTAAAGTCAATCCTCTTTACATGGGCATAATGAAACCCACTTATTCTCCTCTTTTTCAGTTTCATGTCTTTCTTTGCTTCAAAATATTGCATTTCTGAACTTCACCACATCTTTAATTCAACCTGCAATCTGCTTATTCACCACATTTTCTCCATTTTTAATTTGCGACATCAAATTAAATTCCATTGCTAGCACAGGATAAGTAGAAATTGTAATAGTTTTTCTTCCTCACTCGTGTTCAAAGTCTTTTCATTTATCTATTCAATCTGTTCCTTTGTGTCCATTTTAGTTTTTAGCTCGCAACACACACATGCAGATCTGCATTAAAGCCGACATTATCATGAAAGTCATCCTCATCTGAATTCTTGCATTGTCTTGCTCAAAGTTGACTTGACTCGTTTGATCTATAACCAGCACACAAATTGTAGCCGTTACCATGGAAACATGATTAATGTGGACAGTAGCTTTTTAACAATGTCATCAGCAAGCCATGTCAATTAAGTTCTTACCTGTTGTCACAGATATCCCAAGAGGCCACCGCAGATCTCCGCTTAGAAAGAGTGCTTCTTGTCTTCTGTTAGTGAAGCTGGTTGTTTGTGTTGGGCTTTTATATCTTCACCTCTAATCCCCTCACCACCCTCTTCTTTCCAGTTCTCCTCCTCCCCCTGTCTGACTATAATTGTCCTTGTTCCCAATACCCCGCCTGCTGCCCTCCCCTTAACTGCCATGGCAGAGAGCCGGTGCAACCCACTGGGTAGACGGTGTCAAAGATCAATCTGGAAGGATTTGATGGGGCTTATCCCTCCAAACCTCAGCCCGCCTGCGTTCAGCTTCGCTGTGCGGAGACGGCCTGCTGTCATTTCAGGTCCATGTGAGATGCTGTTTTCAAGTAGAGGGTGTGGAGCCCAGCTGTGAACAAACTCTCGTTCCATTACAGTTAAATGTAGATTCTTGTGACTTTGTATTTGATACAAACCAAAAAGAAGCTCAGTACAATAAAATTCTCTCTCTATTAAAAGTTGCATGTTTGATCGTGAATTAGAGGACATGTTTAGTACTTAATATTTAGATTTTGATAAATCATTGCCTTCATCAGGTTTTTGCTCTGGGCCGAAGAACTCAAGCTGGCGGACAGATGAAAGTGTCCAAAAAGTGTCAAACACGGTCAAACATCACCTTTTTTTAAATTATTTTTCATGTTGTCCTCGGGTCATATTTATCAGTGTTCCTATATCAATCTTCTTTTTAATTACCCAAAATAACATGATTTATTCCCCACGACGCTATTTGGCAAATCACAGAGTGGAATAACTTTTACTCAATACTATTTCAAAACCACTTGATTTTTTTTAAATGCTATAAAATTGAAGAGATTTCTTCTCCACTTTCATTATTTTTGAGGTGTCTTATTCCTTTAATTTTAGTCTAAATAGTTCCTAATTTCTGCTTTTCTAATGTTCTAATGGTTTATTGACCATAAATACCAATAATACCTGTAAAACTTAAAAAAAAAAAAGTTAATAAGTTAGTGTTACGTAGTGTTGAAAACGTCAAAAAAAGTGACATTGAAAAAAAGAGTCAAAAGTGTTGAAAAAAGAGACAAAAACTTAAGAAAAAGTTAAAAAACGTCAATAAAATGCGTCAACAAAAGTGTTAAGTGCTCCTCGTGTTCCAAACATGTCTTCCAGTTGCTTGGTTGTTATGTAATAGTTATTTACATCACTATTTGTGTCCGAGCGTCACAGCACGGGTTCGGGGCTGCTGCTCGGAGGGAGGTGGAGCCGGATTGGGCGGGCCAGTGGTGTAGTAAATTATGTGATTAACTCCAGTCACGTAACTACATCTAACGTTTCTTACTGGACACAAACAAACTGAACAAGTAGATGCTCCAGTTGCCTTCGACTTGCGTCTAGATAGTTTAGATTATTTACTTCTTCCTTGGACAATGTGGATACAAATCCTCATAGAACAGTAGCTATCTTTTCAGTAGTTAAGGAAAAGTTAAATGTAAGACCATAAAAAAAAAAAGTACCATGCCTGATCCGTGCACGTTAATGTTTGTGTGTGGAAAATCTTAAGGGAGGAATCCGGATTAGTTTGTTTGGAAGCGGGACAAGTACTGAGACAAAGCCATGACATAACCGCAGAGCGCTGTTGGGAAGTTATGTAAGCACACCTTTCAGTCCAAATTCTTCAAAGGAAGCGCTTTTTTAAACTCACCATCTCACAAAGACACAGGAAAGATCCTTGTTTCCTCCTCTTGTTCTTCCCTTTTCCTTTGCGTTCTATCTTGAATTCTTATTAGAGCCCGGGCGATATATCGGCGGGCCGATATTATTGGCCGATATTAGGTATTTCCAGATATATTGTTATTGGCATTTATAATGGCGGATTTGAAATATTCATTCATCAGAATCATTTATGAATTAATATTTCAAAAAATAAAAACAGACGGTTAACCATGTTATGAGTGTTGGTGTTGCATAGTCTGTTCACCAGAGGGCGCTCTACAACGTCCCCGTTGGCAACGCTGAATTTTTTTTGTTAATGTGTTTTTGAACTTTAACTTTCATATCTTAAGTTTGTATTTTTATGCATTTTATTAATCAGAACTTTAATATATTTTAACGTTCTCTTGTCACAATAAAACAAATTATTATTATATTATTTTAGTGAGAACTCAAATAACTACAAATAACTAATGTTGCGAAATTTGTTTGTGTTTTGTAACGCATTTCTGGATTTATGTATTTAAAAAAAATATCGGCTGATATATTGACTATATTTATGTATTTGATTTTCAAATAATGAAATATTGGTATCAGCCTTTATCGTCCTTTATCAGTCAGGCTCTAATTCTTATCTCATACATTTAAAAAAATATATACATAATATATTGTATATGTTTTAAAGTTAGACAAAGCCAAGGTGACAGCTTCCCAATAACCTGCAGCCATGCTAGTGGCTCTGTGAGGCTGTAGCCACAGCAGTGCCTCAAGCTAAATGCTAACGTTCACATGCTAACATGGTGATGCTGACAGGCATAATGTTTGGCGTGTTAGCGTGCTGACATTTGCTAAATGACCCAGTGATGCCACTATGTTATTACATTTCATCCAGACCAGAGTTCATCGCAATCCATCCAACAGTTTTTTGAAATATTTCACTAAAAAACAACCACAAATGGGATCCTTATATAGTTTCCACTAGAGGAAAAGTCGTAAAAGCAGTAAGGAATAATCCTCCGGGCACATGAGTGTCTGTGCCAAATTTAATTAAGGAGACAAATTTCAGTCTGGACCACACCAATGGACATCGCCATCCCTGGACAGCAGCATGTGCATGATATGGCATAATACTCAACATTCCAACTACAGTACACATTTAATGGCTGTGGCATGCGTGTGTGTGTGTGTGTGTGTGTCTGTGTGTCAGTGTGTGTGTGTGTGTGACATGTTCGGCATCACAGGCAGCATTTTATTACAGCCTGTTAAACATCACCTAGAAGTATGACAAATCGGTTCATTCATGAAGTTAAATGAATTCCTGTGTGTGTTCAGAGGAAACCATGCTCTTTTTATGGCCACGCTCTCAGGCGTGAGGACCACCGTATACAGTACAGGCACTCTAGTAAGCTACATATGATCTGTTGGACGTATGGAGGTTGGCTTCCCGCTCCGCTAAAGAGACCAAGAGTGAGTATTCTTGGCATATGAAAGCACCTTTTTTTAAATCAAAAAGGGTCCAGACAGGAACCACAGTCTCAGTTTTGACTCAGATGCTGAACTCCCACTTTGTATCCAAGACAAATTTATATGTTTAAATTCTAAGTCATCTCCCCAAATATATCTATAGAGGGTCAGGAACTACACCAGACACACTAACATTCACTCAGCTTTCACTCCACCTCTGATTTTGCTTTGATCCTCTCGGCACCCACCAAAGGTGAAACGTAAGCTGATTCCCAGCAGCTTTGTGTGGCTAAATAATGACCCATCTAGTGTCTGTGATTACAGTAGGATGGGGGAAATAGTGGTCATAAAGATGGGTGGAGAGAGATACGTTCCTAACACTTATATTTCTGCATGTACTTAGCCACATTTGAGAAAAAACGTCAAAGAATTGATCTTGTGATAGCATTTTTTAGATGAAAACTTCACCGTCACCATTGAAATATTTTTGAAGCCAGATAAGTTAAAATCTCAGTATAAATGTGTCTATAATGTCTACACATGTCTTAACGTGTAATAAAATGTCTGTCCCATGTGAATCTGGGCAAAGCGCTCCGACCGTGTGGTTTGTTGATGAACATGATGCCAGACGGAGGTGGACCGTTACTGGTGTTAAGTAGAGCAAGTTCAGAGAGCAACGACAGATTACACACAGCCTACCTGAAACACATGCGTGCTTACCAGTCATACACTAAGTCAGTGCTTCCCAACCTTATTTCTTCACATGTATGCCCACAGCCCCATAAAGCAGCCCTGCAAAACAACACCAGTCACGTTCCAAATATTTTACATTTATTGTATTTATTTTAAAATCTTATACAGTTGAACTGCAGTGTTAAGTTTGTGTTATTCTAGTTTGTGTTTGTCGTACTGGCAGTAGGCCAGATTTTTTTTTTCAATTGGTTATATGTTACTTTAGCTAACTATTGCAAGTGTTTATACGTTATTGTAGTTAACTGTTTTGGTTGTTAATTTGTTACTTGTAGCTAACTATTGCAAGTGTTTACCCGTCACTTTTAGCTATCTATTTCAACTGTTTGTCTATTACTTATCTAACTTTATCAACTGTTTGTGCGTTACTTTTAGCTAGCTATTTTACATTTCTCTGCTAGCATACTCATTTTCACTCACTCTCAATCGAACATAATTTACTAAATGAAAGTTAGCTGAGCCCCTTACACAATCTTGTCAACCTGATCTCACAAAATTACTCAAAACGAACCCGGCCCCTTAAGTTAAGGAAATGGTTGGGAGGAGGCTTACGTTTCACAATGAGACTGTTGGGTTTAGGAAAAGAAGAACCTGATGGTTGGCTTTAGAAAAACGTTAAACGGTTGGGTTTAGGATGTAGTAGCAGTAGTAAGGTTTGGCTTTTGTGTCTTTAATGATCAAAGTGCTGTCTCTAACAGATTTATTCATGTTCACCCATAATGTTTTTGTATGCGATTGAGTTCAGACTGATCCCTCATAAGGAGCTCCTGTTTCACATGAGACACTGCTGCGACTCCAGTGAGTTCAAAATATCTCAGCAAGGCTTTCAACCACAGCTGTAAGATGGGAGTCTCTTCTGGCTGGCTTTGGTAATCTTTGTCAAACATTTATTTCACGATCTTCTGATCCTCCAGACTAAAAAAACCGAGGCTAAATAAGCTTTATTGAGAGTCTCAGAGTATCATCCTGTTCAATCTCCTCTTAAAACCTACTCTTGTAAAGTTTCTTAATCTGTTGGCTCTGCAAGATCTATAATGCAGATCCCTGCTGTTGTTGTTGTTGCATTAATATTAGATATTAAAATCTTAACAACCCTGCTTTTGCAAGTCATTTTAATCCCAGTTCAGTCAGTCAATATTCGCAGGCCTCTCCTCTCCCTTTCGGTTAAAATTCTGTGGCATGGCTAACAGAAAGTGACTTTAAAATGCAACTAATGATTTTGCTCGTTCATGCAAACACACATTATGCATTTTCATTTCCCATCTGCCACGCTTCTTTAAGCTTTGAAGTGTAAAATAACTTCGCCTAAATCTTTTACTTTAAAGGCAACCAGCAAATTTCTTTTATGTATGCATTTGCCTGTAGTAAATATATTCATTTTCTTTTTGATTAATATGATTTTTTCATAAACTTTACATTTCCCATTAAAAGCACTCCAATTTCATGGTAATCTCTGTTGTTGAATAAGCATTTAAAAAACATGCTTGTGTTCCTCGAGTCATCATGTCATAGTGTTGATTTAGTGACATGATGACTGAGGAACTTTGTGTACAGTGTTTCATGGCTTCATTTTACCAGTTTACCTTCCAAAATGAACACATTTTCATTGCAGTAACAAATGATAGATGGATAGATGGATGGATTATTGTCGTTTGGTATTTCTGTTTTTGGTAACTTTCCATGGAGGCTGGGAATTATCCTGTGTGTCAGAGTGACGTAAGACTTTAAGCCAGTGTGCTGCACTAATTGGAGACTGGGAAGAATTCTCTGAAGTGCAGATTGACCTGAATCTCATTTGGCTTATGTCGTTTGTCGTCATGAGGCGTTTCTCAAAAACATTTTCAGGAACTGTTTATGTCTCATCTTCCTTTTTTTTAAAGCACGGATACTTTGTAAAGAATGTCTTCTCATATATGTCCTTTTAAGTTGTTTCTATCAGTGTATTTGTCCATAGTTCAAAGAGTCTGTCAGATGAAATTTATATAGAAGATATTTATAAAGTGTTTTTATCTTATTGCGAATTACTGTAATTGCTACAGTTGTGTGATTTGGTGTCATGTTAAATCACAAATGTCTCAACCATCAACACACTGAAGCTTGTTTCAGAAACGTGCTGTGTTTGCTGGACTTAACAGCTGCTAAGAGGATGATTGCAACCTGTTGGAAGCCACCTCATGACTTATCTGTTTGTTCATGGATCCTTTCTTTTTTGGATGTCGCGTACAGGGAACTTTCAACGACTCGTGTGGGTGGAGCCTCTGGGAAGACTTTGGAGACTTGGCACAGCGTTGCTGAGTCCTAGAACGCACTGCTGTAGCCTTTTCTTTTTGGTGTGTGTGTGATTGGTCCCTTGTCTTGTGTCTGCCTGTGTGTGTGTCTGTTTGTGTGTGGGATTGGTCCCTTGTCTTATGTCTGTCTGTTTCTGCATGTGTTGTTTTATCTCCTTCCCGTTTTTCCTCTCGGTGATTTTGTTGCCCTGGGACGCGTTCTTATGTCCCAGAGTGTTGTTGTTTGTGAATGTTACGTTTACATTATTACTTTTTCTGAATAGAAAAACTTAAATTTGATCACAAAAAAAAACATACTGAAACTTGTCATTAAAAAGTGTTCCTAACCACTTTGTGAAGTAAATCAATCTTACCCACTTTGTGAAAAAAAAAGAGTATTACCTTTTGATTCATCTGTGTGCAGATGCATTTTAATTAGAGCAAGAGTGTTCTTCCCTGGCTGCCACTTTGTCAAACTATCCTCCTTTTCCTCTGAAACCTCAAAGCAAGTCTCTAAAAATTGGGATTACGCTGCAGAACCTTCAAAGTTGAGTCACAGAAAGGGCCTCTCTGCCATAAAATCCTGTTATTTCACCGCCTCACAGACTGAGGCGAGCTGTGAGCTACATGTGCAGCAGCAAGTATGTGGGTGTGCAATTATGAATATGCCATATTTCAGTTGATGCAGGAAGGAAAACATAGCATAAAGAAAGAAAGAAGGCAGTGGACAACTTTGCTATCATGCAGCCTTTACAATAAAGTCAGAAAGACTCATGTCGCACAGAATATCCTGAATGCTATTTGTTAAACCCCAACCTTGGCTTTGATGTTATTTGAATCAGAAATGAAATCAAGGACAAAATGAGAATTCCTTCATAAGAAAACTTGGCTGATTGGTTTTTATTCTCATTGTGATGAAGAATGTTCTTGAACACACAGGATCGCACAAACAAGTCCAGTAAATGGGTGCAGGCTTGACCTTGGCTTTGATGTTCGACGAATCAGAAAGGTAACAGTACAGGATGTTGATAGTTTTAACTTTTTCTTTTTTCCACAGAGGTATACTCTTGCGTTTGAATATATTGAAAATAAACTGAGAAGTCCAGATATTTCTATAAAAATGCATAATTATGTGAAAAAGTTATATAAAGCCTTTTGCAAGTGTCATGCGGCTCCCTCAGGAGCCACATGATATCAAGTCCTCCAACCCATACGACCACATAGATTATTTTCTTCTACCCTACAAGATAAACCAGGATTTCCCACAGTGTTTACTAAATGAGCACTCCTACTGATGGCAACTGATGAACCCGTTCTCATACCTGAACGTGACGTTCATAGCTGGTTTACGCAAAAAATCTGGTTAAGTTTAGGAAAAGATTGTGTTTTGGTTTCAAAAATAAGTAGCCAATGCTTGTTATTTAACTTAACTTAAGTACTTAAAGTAGTGTTGTGTGTGTGACCTAACTTATGACTTAACATACTTGATAACTTGTGTACGTAAATTAAAATTAGTCGTTGGCTTTTGTTTTCACAAGGGTACGTACCATGTGACAGTCCTGTTTTTGTTTGACCCATCCTTTCTTTTTGAACTCCGGTGGTTAGCTGTCTCTCAGATCTCTGCAGGGTAAATCCAGACAGCTAGCTAGACTATCTGTCCAATCTGCGTTTTCTGTTGCACGACTAAAACAACTATTGAACTTACACTTGTTCCACCAAAACAGGTTCCTTTCCAAGGCTATGATGCAGAGGCACCGTGGCTCCATCCGGCCCGAGCCCGTTTTTCTCCCCTCCCTAAATGCTGTGTGGACTAGCCACGTCTGGCAAAGCGAGATTATAAATTAGGGTTGTGACGGTAACCACATCACCGCAATACCGGCGCCGACATGCCACTACCGCTTATATGTTTTACTCATTTTTTTGCTTTTTGCACGTGGAAGTTACAGGAGAACAGATATTGTGTGATATAAAATACAATGAAAGCATTAACCATTGTGTAGTTATCCCATTGACTGTCTTCTATCCTATATTCAAGAGTTTATGGAGAGGGGGAAAAAAGGTTTCTCGTCACTTCAGCTTTGCACATGAGGATGGGCAGTCTATTAAGCTGAGGTGGCCGTGGAGACTATAACATTAACGCTGCAGTGTTTAGCATTTTAGCCTGCATGCACGTTTTGTAGCTTTTTACAGAGGATGTGGTCCTGATGGCATCATCCGCTGGAGCTGCTCCCCCCACAACCAGATAAACGGATGAAAATGGATGGATGGACAATCTGGTGAGGCTCCATTTGTATACTTGCTATGAGTGACATGAGATATGAGGTGATATGTAGACCCGATGCAAAACAAATTGCAACTCTTTTTATATTAGTTACAAATCGAACATTTTGAGGGCAATCACACTATCTCATCCCACTTATCACAAAGTACACCAAGATGGTCTTAAACATGTGAGTTTACTTAGATTAAAGCCTAACATCTCATAGTAGAACTTACATTGAAAATGCTTGTGCTGCTTATATTGAAGGAGACATATGTCTACTGGATGGGAATCGTGGGGTTTCCAGCGAGTTCTTCTCATACACAAAGTGTCTGATCTGTAAATATATGCAGTAATCGTTGTTTGATATATGGTGCTGAGCTTTCTGTGATTCAAATGTTTTCAATCTTTTTCTCAAAGAGGTCAAAGATTCTAACAACACCTGTTTTTGGCCAAGGTGTAACATTTGGACCCATTCTATGTGGGGAAAGCTCAGGATTATCCTTCAGTGTTGTGATAAGATTGAAAGGCTGAGTACTGTGGAGTATTTTTGTGAGTTTTCTCCAAGCACACAAAACATTTTTTATCAAAAGGTTGTTTTTAATAGGCAGTTCTTTCTGGCTTAAAGATGACATCATTTACTGAGCAGAGAATACAATATTTGGATGAGGGGTATAACCTAACCTAACTGAAATTGACCTAACCTAACCTAATTGAAGCTTAGCAAATAAGAAAAATATTACATGAGTAAAAGGCTGCTTAATCTTCATTCCTCAAAAGCTTCCAGCCTCCTAGGCATTATCATGTCACCATAACAAATACATGATTTTTCATCTGTTTTCCTCATAACTTACATTACAATTGATCACTCGCTGAGCACACAGCGGCATGTAGCTGTGGTGAGAAACATGTGAAACATATAACACAACATAATGTTGAAGAACATCTGCATCACTCGCATCATGTGTGCGACTCACAAAGGGCCAAATATGTTCAGAGATGAGAGAGCTAATCACTGAGAATAAACTTGACCTCACGAGGGAAGCGTTTGGTTTTTTCATCCTCCTGGAAAAAAAAGCTCTCACACTTTGGGATGCCCACGTTGTTCTAGTAGTCGAGCTAACTGCTCAGCGTGGGTGTAGAGCAACAGAGAAGTGTAGAAAGACAGGAGAGCAAAACAGACAAAGTGAGGTTGAAAGGAGAGGGACAGGTAGATTGGGTGAGGCTTTAATCTGGGCTTAAAGGCTTCAGTATTAAGGGAAAACACTTATTAGATTGGAACGGTGAGCATTTTATCCTCAGAGGGAAAGACTAATTGGATATCACCAAATCAGAGATGCTGACGTTGTCATGACACCGGACAAGTTAGAGGCAGTGGCTGACGCTCGCACTGGCTTAAAAGCAATGGAAACGGCTTTAATAGCAATTAAAAGAGGCCGAGGCAACCCAGAAACACACATTAACATGAACACACACTTATGTATATGCTACTGTGGCCAAGTGCTACATGGTTTTATCAAGCTCACATACACACATTATACCAAATTATACATGTTAAGGGATTGCTGTGCGTCTGTGTGTTGGCATGTGTAACACGTCAGGGAAATTAATAATTAGATTCCTCCCTGCCTGCATATCACACAAATCTCAAGCATTGCCTGCAAATCAGTCCCCAACACTGCTACGAAAAGCTGTGAGGTAACCAGGAGAAAGAAATGTGAGAGCAAAAGGGCAGAACAGATAAAAAAACCCGTCTGAATGCAGAAAGGAGCGATGAAAGATTGCAGGTTCAATTGAGTAGAAATGAGGAAGCAAAAGGTTATTCAGCATAGAAAGTGCTCAGAGGCATCCCTCCGCTCTCGCTCTGCACACCAGGGGGAAATCAGTCCTCTGAGCTGATGTGATTTTATATTCAGCGCTGCCACACGCTCATGTTTTCAGTCTCATATCCCACGTAGTGAGACTAGAGCAGCCCTCTGTTGCCTTGAATTTTACATTGCGCGTTTCCTGCGTTTGCCTGCAGACCTAATAAATGGGGCATTCATTTCTGGATTGGAATGAAAAGGAATGGTACATGAAAAGGAAAAGTTTATTCATGTTCTTCTTTTTTCAACAGCCACATATTTTCTAGATTTAAAAAAAAAAAGGAAAGGAAATTAATGAGTAAGCTGATCAAGGTCTGTTTCATTACTGATCTGTATACGCCAAATATGTTTAGCTGTTGTTATGTTTTTTTTTTCTTACTGCTATAAACATCCGGAGAGCTTTTAATGGAAACATCTGTCCAAAGATCTTTTGAGTGCGCTGGACACGAGTCAAGGTCGATCCACAAACAACACTCAATAGCTGGAACAACCACAAGAGAATAGCTGTCTAACCACAGACACACACACACACACACGTTTGGATGGATCACAGTGCCTGTTTTTGCCACATAACTTGATATACTGTTAATGAGCAAGATTAATGCCTATTTCTTTGTTTATGTCGTCGCTCGCAGCCCATAAATTCTCAATCTGTCGAGCTTCATTATTCAGCTCCATGTGTGTACAAGGCAGAGCACGCCTTTGGCTAGCTAGACATCCCATTCCAGCTCACAGTGTAGTAATGTGCTCATTAATACTTAACTGAGTCTATAACAATGTGATGCTGCGATTGCAGTTAGGCGGTCATTAAAAGCTGATGGAGCCAGGGGAATACACATTATAGATCCTATATGTTGTGAGAGGCTGTGAGATGATAAAATCGACCTTGTGCCGAGCATTTTATATCAGAAAACAAACCCTGTGACCTCATAAAGCACACTTGGAGTCTGGTCCATGAACATGTCTCTCTAACTCAATAAAAAGCTCTGCCTAGAAGTCCAGTGCTAGATACGGCGTGAAGAGGCTGAGAGTCCTTTATTATTATTAAGTGTGTGCCAACCAAAGCCGACCCAGTATTTGTTTTTAAAGCGCTGCTTTATGAAAATAGAACCTGCATCCCCGTCTTTTTTTGATGATGGTGTTTAATGCAGAGGAGTTTATGTGTGGATCTGCGGAGGCAGAACCTGCAAATTGTCACTGAAAAAGAAACCGACACAAAACAAATCCCAAGAGACACAAAACTACTACAAAGAGACACAAAATGACTACAAAGAGACACAAAACTACTACAAAGAGACACAAAATGACTACAAAGAGACACAAAACAAATCCAAAGAGACACAAAGTGACTGCAAAGAGACAAAACCAACTACAACGAGACACAAAACACTACAAAGAGATAACAAATTACAATAATGAGACAAGTAACGACTACAAAGAGACTAAATGACTACAGAGAGATACAAAAATACACAAAGCTACTACAAAGCCACACCTAATACTACAAAAAGACACAAAATGAACACAAAGAGAAAGGAAAAAAACCAACAACAAAACCAACAATCTTGGGCTTGCACGATTTGGGGAAAAATATGAGTCATCATTTTGCAACCCTTGTGTTGTCCTCCCGGGTCAAAAACGGACAAAGATTTGACATTTTTGTCCCTTTTTCAGACTTTTATTTTAGTTTTCACTAACACTACTTTACTCCTACTAGTTTTACACTACCTTTTGGAATTCATAGTCAATAACCCTCATTTATATAGAATTATACCTAATAATTATGAATTATTTTGACTAATAGTTAATATCAGAGGAACGTACAGATGAGCTAAGTCAGGAGTGAAAGGGATCAATTGTATTTGCAAATACCAATCCATTTTTTGTGGTAATTTGGTTAAAAAGGAACCCATATTTCATATACAGACATTTTTTAAAGGGGTCAAATTTGACCCGAGGACAACAGGAGTTAAACTTAGAATTCATATCACAATTCTCTGCCATGATTTTTCTCTCACAAAGAGTAATGTTTATTGCACACATGAACCATGACAAAACAAATTGGCCGTACCAAACATAGATTCTTTTTGGCACCCATAGCACGTTGCACATCACCATAAGCATGGAAACATAGAGGCTCCAATGAAGAGAAGGGAGAGCCTTGCAGCACTTGGGAGCACTTTAAAACCTATTTTATAAGTAGTATTAGTATTTGGTGGTAGTATTTTAAAGTAGTAGCATTTGTGAAGCAGTCGGCTTGTAAAAAATTCAATGAGAATCAAAATCATAAAAAAAGTCCATTCAAATTTAAATTGCGTGTGAATCAAGAATTGGATTTATTTATTTTTTAGATTATTTTTTGGGCTTTACCGCCTTTATTGGACAGGGCAGCTAAGTGAGAAAAGGGAGAGAGGGAAGACATGCACAGGTTGGACTCGAACCCTGGACCTCTGCATCAAGGCATAAACCTCTAAGTACACGTGACCGCTACCAACTGAGACAGACCGGCCACAAGACTGCGATTTTAAAACGATTTATTGTGTAGGCCCAAACAATCAGACACAAAACAACTACAAAGAGACACACATGTTCTCTACACTACAGCTAGAACCTTAACAGACTCGTCTGAACCCAGATCAGCTGGGGGCATGTGGTGGTTTCCCTCGAGTCCCTGACTGTTACAATGTGCCGCCACACAGCAGCAAAGAAAGACTGAGTGAGAACGAGTTCCTTCAGAAAACAAAGTACGAGAATACTTAGGAGGAAAAAGCGAGATGGGGAATAAAGAAGGGATGTTACAGCTTCCTGCAAGAGGGAAAGGAGGTAATTCTTCAGACCGTGCTCAGAGAGAAGAGAGTAGGCGAGATAAGGGAAGAGCACTTCCTACCCCTCCCCTGTTACCACTGTCAGGGCTAATTTCTCATTACCAGTCTTAGCTGGCGGCTCTCGTGCAGTCAGGGAGAGGTCAGGAAGGCTCCAGAGAGACAGGCCAACAGTGAGGCTCTCATTGAGCTTCATAGCATATAATTCCAGAGACCTGGAAAGACTGAGTAATGGTCTCAGAAGAGGATTCATGAGCTTTCATACACCTTGTTGTGGGAACTGAAGTATGTGTAACTCTCGCATGAATATTCCCATTGTTGTTGTTTTAAAGTGAGCAGAGAAGCCAAAATGTGTCAGAAATTGAGACTTCTCATGCCCACCAATGTCTGCCCTACTCCAAGGGAAATGTGTGATATTTAATTTGCTTCAGGAGAAAGTGTACAGGAAATGGAGCTTTAAATGAAGAATAACTGCATTGGCAACAAACTACAAGCAGGAGACAGAGACCAACAGAGAAGCCCAAAAATACAAATAAATGAGTTGCTCTCATAAAGTGTGAACTCACTCATTTGGATAGGGGCCATATGTTTTTAAACATAGTAAATTGATGCTTTATTTTGTATGTTTAATACATGTTTCAGTCCATGATGATGTCGTTACAGCTGGTAGGCACTCGTTTATCCCTGCAGGGGGCAGAGGAGTCTCACTCAGCAGAGCAGTGTAGCAGGTGAAACCCTCTACTTTAGTGTACAGTTTATTGATTAGTTAAAATATTTTTTTCATATTCATGACAAAAAGAAAATAATTTCAGATTCCAGCTACTTAAATGTGAATATTTTCCAGTTTCTCCGCTTCTCTGTGACACTAAATTTATTTTTTGAGTTGTAAAAAAAAAAAAGACGTTTGAGGACGTCATCTGGGGCTTTGGAAAACACTGATTGACATTTTTTCCCATTTTATGACCTTTTATAGATCAAATAGCTAATTGATTAGTCGAGAAAATAATCAACAGACTAATTAACTATGAAATAAATCGTAAGTTGCAGCCCTACTTTAGTGTTTGGTCAGTCACTGTGTGGGAGAGAGTGAAAGAGGACAGATTACTTTGGTTTCACACTGCAGTGTGTCTGACCACAGCTCGGCATCACACACACTTCATGCATACCAGAGTCAGTTTTAAATAAAGTAGGTGGTAATGTGGGTGGGTGGTTCTCTCGGCGAGTTAACTTCTAATCCTCTGTGCCATGTGATCGGGGCTTCAGCTGCGGTACATAGGTGCTCCTCTGCAAAGGCCTGAGCTTATGCAAAATGGCTTAATATATAGTGTACCAATACACATTGTTACAGACCCATGTTATATTCCGCTGATCAAACCTCTAACTGATTTACAACATACAGTCTATGATGAATGCCACATCTGGTCAACAGTATTATCTAGATGCTATATCTGTAACCACAAGAGGACACACAAAAAACAACTTCACAGCAACAGAACATTGAAATGTATCATCTGCTTTTCAAGTTGTTATGTGCTGTGTTTTGTACCTGGCTAATGTACAAATATTGAACCAATATTTATTGGTGTTTCAACTCTGGTTTGGTCCATCAAAATTATATGCTGTAAAATATAACTTGTGAGTTAGTTTAACTTCTTAAAGATCCTATTTTTTAAAAAGCTAGATTTCCATGTATTTTTTTGGTGCCATATAAATACAGTGAAAGTATCAAAATGCTTAATCCACAAAGAAATGCACATAGTCCGTATTCAGAAACGGTGCCTTTAAACCAGCCATCAGGGCATCCTTTTAGCTGTTGTGATGTCACAACTACACTATGTATATGTAGAAAGTATTGCTACTGTGCCGTTATCGTCATTCCCCGGCTGCAGTGATGGAGCAGAGACTCAAAGGTGCAGACATTTGGAGAAGGCTGGGCTTTTTTGGGAGGATTAAAAAGACCAGCGCGTTAACGGAGAGTTTCAGACAGGGACAACATATGAAAAAATATGATTTTTTTTTTAATTGAACATAGGTAAACCCAGGTATTTATCCACTATGGGGTCATTGTTTTTCACATGAGGGCAAAAGTGAGTGTTTGTTTAATTTCCTGGGAAGAGATGACAGGTCAGTACAAGCTGGGTTTCCCTACCGTTCAGTCAGAACTGATGAAGTCTCTCAGATGAGAGACAAAACGTCTTCATAGCGCCTTTAACCGAGTCCACTAACCCTTGATGAGAGCCTTCGGAAGCAAGTCCTGAAATGTGTCCGAAAATGAAAACTTTAAATCAATAAAACTTCATCTCTCACACTTACTGTTAAGGGAACACTAGGGAACTTTTCCCGCTTCAGTCCTCCTATAGGTTGCAAGCAGAATTGTCCAGGTCTGTGTACAGGTGAACAGATCCGCTACCCGATCTGGTTAACTTGCATAGGGCGGTTATAGAGAGCCATAAAGCGAGTGCAGAAGGGCCGTTCACCCTGTGACGTGTACATGAACCACTGAAAAGATTTTAGAAACTAAATGTTCTCTAGTGTTGCTTTAAAGAACGGGCTACTCAGCACTCCAGATTTTGGAACTTTATTCTGGCCTGGTCATTCGGGGACACAGATCTAGTACGTTTTTTCTATGAGGCAGTGCTATCCTAAAATAAGATTTACAGCTGACAGAATGTGAGTCTGAAGGAAGCTGAAGGGGTTGATGGGCGCGACTGCCGGGCCCCGTGGCATCCTGTCACTCTGTACCACTGGCTGACTGCATCTCACAACTCAGTTGCAGACAATGTGTTGCTTGGCCCGTTGTGTTAGCGGCTGCATACATACGATTTCACTGACCACTTTTAAAAACCACTAAGAGACAGAAAAGCTAGAGGGCCGCGGTAAAAGAAAGATGGAAAAAAGATAGAGAAAGAGATGGCGACACACAAATACCTTATTTCCAATGCATGATTTGGCTCGACTCAACTCTTTGATTCATATTGGTACCAGGTGCTTTCTCTATTTCTATGCCACTGCAAAAGTTAACTCGTCAGTGTAGGGAGAAATGAATGGGAAATTTACTTCTGGAACCCAAGGCCTCTCGGATGAGGGGCGGTATTGCTATTGGACAAAGGTGATAATTTGGAGGTCCAAATTTTAATTCTGAACTTGACACAAAAAAAGTATTCAGCTTAATTTAGGCCATCAAACTAAAGGTCCCAGGATAGCCATACATTTTACAGCCGTATAAACCCTTTTATACCCTTTTACTTTTTTTTCTGGCAGGCAGACACAGCTTGGCTTAAAACCCAGCTGTAACATTAAGTTTAGAATCCTCAAAAGAACAAATGTGGATTTCAATACTTTTGACTTAAGCTTTGTATAATGAGCAGGGATACATGGCCAAGAAGAAACTGGATGCAGAACAACAATCAAGAATTGGAGAGAGGGTGAAAGTTGTAAGATGATAAAAAAAAGATAGAAGGGAAAATAAATGAGGTACTGGTTATAAGAAAGGGATACAGAAGGAAGAAAAAAAACTGTGGCGGCCAGTGTGTTTGCGGTCGTGCATAACAATCATTATGGGGTTCGAGTAAATTCCTCCACAGCAGATTACCCAGAGCCGAGCAATCTGCTGCGCTTTCATATTACTGAACTCATCGGCCTTTCACAAACAGAGCCGCCGTCTGTGATTGCTTGTTTGTGAATGCTATCTGATTGTGTGTCTGTGTGTGTGTGTGTGTGTGTGTGTGTGTGTGTGTGTGTTTGTGTGTGTGTGTGTGTGAGATTCCTGGCAGGAATAGGTGGGTGCTATCCGCATGCCCCGCAGGTCAGTTTGTTAGAGTTGGCACCACAGAAGAGCAATGGGGCACCAAAGTAAACAGCCCACAAAAACAAAAAAGTTGGATAGTGCTCTTATGAGAAATAGTGGCAGATTATATTGAGCTATGCGGCAACATAAACACATACACACACACACACGTGCAATGTCTTCTGAATTTACCCCAATTATTGACCCTCTGAAAATACTTTAGACATACACATGATACATATAATTGAGTCAGTTTAAAATGACAAATTCCAAACCTGCTCATAGCAGATTATGATACATTCTCAGAAACGGGTTTGTATGATATCGCAAGAATACATGTGCACACCAATTTGTGTGATATCCTACAAAATTAGGTGACCGAACTGTATGTCACACACCGCACATTTATAACCTAAGCTAATTTGCAATTCACGTCCCTAGATGATCCCTTTTTAAATACATTGCCTCAACATTTACATAAATGACAGTAGAGAACACAAACTCATCAATAGATACCTTACAATGCAAAACTCACAGGAAAAACCGACAAAACAAAGGCAATTAAAAGTTTACTTTATACAGGGTTTCATGTTGTGTAACTAATGGTATGTTGTGTATGTTTTAATTGTGTAAAAACTGGTTCCTGAGAACAGCCTGCAGATTTATATCAAGACTTCTAGATAGATGGGAGGTTTATTTGTGTTAAATGCGTGGGCTACAGATGAACGTGGTACAATCCTGTGAAACCACCTCTCACTGAAGCGTAAACCCAAAATCATGCAGGGCTCAACCTGAAGCCATTTTCCTACTGAAGCAAACTGGATCCTAATTGGGATTATGTGTACTTATGTGATCTCTCTGTAATAACAGGTTGGCTGCAGCTGCGAAAGATTATGGAGGGAAGAGGTGAGACTCAGACAGCCAGCTCTCTCAAATATCCACCAACACCCATCAGCTTGACAATTAGAAGATTTTTTTTGGAGAGAAGCATACTCTGGATGATGAGAGTGTTCAAATATTATGAGTCGTTTGTGCCCCATGGTCTGACATCCACTTCTTAACATTGATTAAGCATTAGCAAGTAGCAGTCCAAATATACTTACTGTCGCATAGTTGACAAATTACAAAAGACTTACAACTTTCAGACGGGTTTCTCACGTCACATCTGCGTCGTCAAGCTCAGTTTGCAGCTGCGCCTTAACGTTCAGCCATCACTGGAAAAGTGCTTCTAATATACTGGTAAAAGTAGGACATTAACCGGTTTTTGTGGAAGTCTATCGTAGTCCCGGTGGAAGAGGGGACTCCCCCTGAATATATGATTAGCCCCCCCTGGTGTCCATCCCCCCCGCCAATCCATCGGGCTAGAGTGCTGTCAATCTGACAATTGTGACTTCCATTGGATCAGAGTAATGTGACTTGTCTGCCTGCTTTGCCAATCTTCCTAGCCCTTGTCACATGACCAATTAATGTTTCCATGGCGACTATCCAAAATTCTGATACCATGAATTTACCTGATACCATGAACTTTAAAAAGTGGCAGACTGAGCATTTAGAAAATGTATTTGAGTTCAGCATAGAAACTTACTTCTGTTTTCTTAGTGCATCCCACCACGCAAGAGCTTTGAGGCATTTTTTGTTGATTGCTAGCAGATAGAATTATAAAGGAGGCACCTTGTGTTTTTTTATGTAAGCATTATGCATTCACGCTTCGGGCTTCCCCCATCTCCCTTCTGCACCAGGACTGCAATGCCACTAAATCAAAGTTTAAGTTAATGCCAAATCAATGTTTATTTTAAGAGTATTAAGGTCTTTTGGTCCTCCGTGTTTTTTTAGCACAGTATGGGGTTGGGGCTAAGAGTTAGTGGAGAGGTGAGGTTGGGCCTGATTATTCACCACTTGCCCAAACTGTATGTTTTGTTATATTCTGAATATTTTTAATAGGCGTCGAGGCTTCGGAGAGACTACAGAACAACGAATAACTAACAGGGAAGAACATCCTCCAATGCATTTCATCACAATTGACTTCCCAAAAAGAACGAGAGTAAAACTGTTTACCTGTGCACATGCAAAGATTTGGATTAAGATCAAATCCGTTAATACCAATAAACCACACTTGAAGATCCATGTGTCCTGCATGGTTATGCAACAGCCATAAATCTGCACATTGACATGTTGACGTTCATATGGCATAATTCACAGCCGCAGGACAACAGGGCCATCAGAGGACAGGACCGTCCTGGGTAATGTCTGTCTTTCACCCAGTCTGGCCATACTCCTCCATCCCACAAACACACAGACAGAGCCAGGGAACGAGCTTTACCTCACATGATGTCTTCTCTCTGAGTCACTTACGCCTTAACGTGTCTATTTATTTTTTCTAAAGTGAATCACGGCAATGAGCAATAACAAAACAGGATGTAAAAATAGAAAGGGAAATATCTCGTGCTCGCAGTTAAGGGCCAAACTCAAACTATTTGGGAGTTGTTGTTGAATTGGTGTGTTTTTTCGGTTCTGACCGCCAGCCACCGTATACACCTGCTCAACCACGGAGTTGGCCCAGACAAGTTTGACTTCGTGTTTTTGCAGACATTGTTTGGACAGTTAGCACATCTGTGGTCATGCCCTAATTATGACAGTTCATGCACTTTCCTTCAGCTGTTCACTGCATTCATTCTCCTGCCAAATGCTCATTTGTTCCTCCCATTCCTCTTTCTTCTTCCACAGACTTTTGCTATCATGATGTTAAGCCTCAATAGAGTCTGACCCAGTTACATTACCTCTCTAATGCCACATTGCGTCTGGCCCTTACTCCTACAGCACCTGCATGAATGAATTGGCCTTTTACCGCCTCCTGCTCCCGTAACAACTTCTCTCTTCAGCCAAAGTAGATGATTTGCACAGGTGAACTCTGTTAGTCACAACCATCATGCTCAGCTCCGTCGGGCGTATCCCATCCTGTTTTTCCCATTCCCTTCTGTTTTTCATTTATCTTTTATCTAAGCCCCTGGCATACTTCACTGCTTACCAAAAAAAAAAGTTCTGGCCCTGTCTTAAGGGCATTCATAACATTTCTCAAGGACCTTGATATTTTGTTGCACTGAAAAGACACGGAAAGGCTGAGGCTGGTAAAAGTAGGACATTAACTGCATAAGAGAGAGTGAGAAAAGGGAAAATAACTGAAGTTTGGCGGTAAAGAGAGCATAATGCACATGAGGGGAACATAAGAAATATGACTTTAGAGATGACATGAATAACAAAAAACATTTGGGAGGAGACGGGTGAAAGAAAATCCCAATTTGAACACTTTTTTCCATGCAATCACCCACGCCGCTTTTTCTCATTTGCCTCTCCTCTTGCCTTTTTCAGTTTAGGAACAAATGCAAAGTGCACTCTTTAAAATCTAGAAGAAAACAGTCCTCATTCAGATCCCCACCCCCATTGTGTTTGTATCTGCCTGTGGAAGTGGGACATTTAATATCTGTGATCAAACTGTTGCTCAGTGGTTCCAAAATTAATTAATAGGACAACATCACTAAATATGTATGCAGCTCCAGTGCCAAAAACATCTCAGAAACATGTGCTTTGTCTCTCTTTCTCTCTCTCTCTCTCTCTCTCTCTCTCTGTCTCTCTCTCTCTCTCTCTGTGTCCGCCACCTGAATTCCTTTCTTATCTGCCGGCAGGTTTTATCACCATCTTTATATCTGTCTTAATGTTTATCTGTCTGTCTGAGTCCCGCTGGTTCCGAGCAGAGCCGTTCCTTCCATTCTGGTTTGTTGACTGTTGGCGAGGGTCTGCTGCTTTCACACAGCTATTCACAGATGTTACCCTCTGAGCCAAATGTGATGTGGTGTTAGGTAACTCTTAGGTATACACCATGGGGAGGTTGTTCTGTGTGATTACAGGAACGTTACAACAGTGCGCAAAAGACCAGCTGAGAAGTAAGTCTGGAACAATGGCGGAACATTTCATCATCATATAGCCTTACATACAACGCATAGCTCATAACAAATTAACCTTCGCTACAGGAAAAAAACTCCTTCACGCTAGCAAGCCACCTGTTGTAAATGTCAAGTTTTAAAGAAAGTTTGTCTCACTGGGACATTTTGGGACCAATTAGTGGGATTACTGTGAACAAAGTAATATACTGGTTAGAGCACATGAGGTTTAACCATGTATCCAGCTAATTTAAATAGCTTTCTATATTGTGTGAACAGTTAATTTGATATTGTATGTGTACCCCATGTGGCGTTTTCCTTTGCGGGGTGCAAATGTTCCGCCAGAACAAAGTTCCGTCCAGAGACTATTTTGCCGAGCTGCCGTCGCTTTGTCCTGAGCTGAGCGCCCAACACGATTGTAATTGGTTTAAAGAAATGCAAAACAACCCTGAGCTCCTCCCCCTTCTATCTCAGAATGTATCTGTGGTGTAACCAGAACATCCTCCACAGTGCTGTGAAGACATTAAAGGGATGAGACATGCCAGAGCAAAGGTCCCAAATGGTGTTGTGTTATGTTGTTAGAATACCAGCAGTAATACAAGGTACTGATGGTTTTTATACTCACAAAACACACAGTCCATGGCCGACATGAGATCACAGCTTCCATTCACGAATGTTAAAGGGATAGTTCGCCCCCATATCTGCCTTTAAACAATGGTCAGTGTTGTCAGCTCTCTTTTTGTCAGAGATAAATGGGAGTCAAAAGGTGGAATCGGCCCCTGTTGTTTCTGTATGGATGGTTTTTTTATTTCATGCTGCCGTGCTGGCAAACAGCGGTGAATATTATCAGGTACCTGCCATGAGGCAGGTTAGATGTCCCCCTGCCAGCCTTCCCCTCACCCTCCTCTCTGTTTACCTCAGCTTGTTTTTCTCCCTTCCTTCTCCTCGCCTTTCCGACACCTACTGTATTTTTCGGTGAGGGTGTGGGAGTTGGGGAGAGAGTGAGCTAATACCCGGGTTGTCAGTATGAGAAGGGAGGAGAGAGAGGGCGAGGGCTAAGGGGATGGAGTTGGTGGGTAAAAATGAAGGGGTGGGGGGAAAGGAGGTGAGTATAAAAGCCTTGCTGTGAGGAATTAGGAAATATTCCTCGGGAGAAAATACCCACAGAGAGATATTCTCAAGACTTCTCACTCCATAATTATCTTTCCCGGTGAGTACATTAAAACAAATAATCTTAAAACTAATGAATGGTGAAAAGTAGTTCACATCTTTTAAACAATTCAAACTTTTTCACATTTTATTTATTAGCTGATGCATTTTTTGTGATGTTTTTAGAATTATGCTGCAATATGCAATCCTTGTAGTACAATAGACCTACAGTTCTCGTCTGTTTGGGTTAAGAGTGCTTCAGATGTAGCCTCGGCGTGATGCCCAGCATCATGCCTGTGGTGGTTTCCAGGGAGGGGGGTACATTTACCCCAGGAAAAATGAACCCACCAGGACCCCTACTAAGAGTCAGACAGCCATAAAACTGTGTAGACTCTGTTGTCAGCATCTTACAACACACACACACACACACACACACACACATACACACACTTATCCAGATGTCTTGCCAGTCTTTGTGAACTTTGGCCTGAGGCTCTCTGCTTCGCGCCCACTGTGAGTCTGGGTACGACTGTAAGCCAAGATAGGCCTGAGGGGATGATGTAAAGAGCTGTGTGTGTGTGTGTGTGTGAGTGTGTGTGAGAGAGAGAAAGAGAGAGAGAGAGTATGTGTTTGTGAGTTTTGTGCATGTTCGTGTTC
Organism: Etheostoma cragini; assembly: GCF_013103735.1. Classification (NCBI taxonomy): domain Eukaryota; kingdom Metazoa; phylum Chordata; class Actinopteri; order Perciformes; family Percidae; genus Etheostoma; species Etheostoma cragini. Next base: position 2,678,013 of record NC_048421.1, on the reverse strand, counting down.
AAAGCTGCTATTGATGGTGAGAAGGAGGTCTGCTAAAACAAACAGAAGATCAGGATGAAAGTGTGTGTGTGTGTGTGTGTGTGTGTGTGTGTGTGTGTGTGTGTGTGTGTGTGTGTGTGTGTGTGTGT
>NC_048421.1:2641662-2677752 GCF_013103735.1 Etheostoma cragini | reverse complement strand
AGGTGTGTGCGTGTGTGTGTGTGTGTGTGTGTGTGTGTGTGTTTGTGTGTGTGTGTGTGTGTGTGTGCTCGTGCGTGTTTGTGAGAGCGTTTGACATTAGTTCTCTTGTGGCTGTTCCCTACAAACTGAGGCTCCAGCCATTGAGTGTTGTTTCTAGATCGGCCCTGACTCGGGTGACGAGATCTTTGGACTCATGTTTATATAATTACAAAGCTGGTCTTTTGAATAACTTTGGTTTCATGCAGAAATTCTGCAGCAATGCACCCGCATGTATAGATATATATATATATAAAAATATGTCCAAAACCTCTGGCCCAGATTTGGAAACAGCCTCTTCCAGCCACCGATGTGGTTCTTACCCACAGTTTTGAAATCTAAGCCACTCTCTCGCTCTATCCCTTTCTGTTACTCTCCTTTTTCTCCTTCGTTTCCTAACTTCCTCCTACTTTGGCGCTGACGTGACTCTCTGAAACACCTCTTTCTCCTCTCTTCCAGCAGACAGCCAGATATACAAGCCCCAGGATGAGGAGCCTCCTTCAGTGTCTGGCACTCTGTGCTGCGGTTTCTTTCTGCCTCAGCTATGGTACAGATCCTCCCCGACATCCCATCATTCAGCAGCCCTTATCTATTCATAACATATAATATATCCCATTTATCCTCATTTATGATTAACCCAATTCCATGTTTTTCCCGTAGACTCTAATGAAAGCACAGAATCCGCAGAAGGTGATTAAATGTTGTGTTTCTCGTTGATGGAAAAACATGCATGCAATTCTAACAAACATGACACCGCCTGTTATACACTATAATGTATTTGACCCTTTACTATCATCCCCCTACCCTTCATTCCAGATGACCCACATCAGTTGTACAATAGGCATGCCCTATCTGATTAAAACCGGGATTTTTGTCGAGTAAACGCTTGTGGTTTCAGATCTGTTTGTGCCTCGAAACCGAGCCAACTCGTTCATCTCGCCTCAGAGGGGAAACGTATACAACCCACCCCGAGGGAACAACCATTACAACTTCATGAGGTAGAAGACACAACCACAGGCGTGCATACACAGCACATAACCCTTCCTTTATGTTGTACATATGTAAAACCACACATCCCAGAGAGACAGACACACACATCATAGCAGGCCATTAAGGGGAACCCTAATCCGACTATTAAACGTCTCGAGACGAAAACTAAACGCCACAATGCAAGAATTCAAGATGAAAAGCAACACTTCAAAGACACAAGCTGTTTCTGGTTACAACCCTTTTCCTTTTTCTCGCCATTCTTCCCTCTAACTACTTCTGTCTGCCTTTGTGTATCTGCCCTCCCCTCTCTTCCCCAGGAAGATAAAGTCTCCAGCGGAGAGGCGAGCAGAGACCTGCGAGGACTACTCTCCGTGCCGCTTCTACGCCTTTCGCCACGGCTTCCAGCAGGCCTACCACAGATACTTTGGCTTCCAAAATCCACCCCAGAGACCAGCTGTGACTCGCCGGTACTAAACAGAAAATGATCTCTCACTCAAATGCAGAATTATCATTATCGTCTGGGAATGAATGCGCGTTCTTTCACTCCCCATATCACTTTTTATATCATTTATGTGGTTGTTTTTGTGACTTCATCTGGATGTGAAATGAATCCGAGAAGAAAACACATTTATTTTCCTCCTGTGTGCCTCCCAACTCATCATTACACACAAATTCATGGCTCATCTCTTGTGTAATCTCAGGATAACTTTTATCCACTATTATCAAACCTTCGCAGCATACGTCAGCTTCATGTGAAATGAACGAATGAAGTGTTTTGCTCACTGTCCACTAACCGTTTCTTACAGTATCCACCTATTCATCCAAGTCAGCACTGCTGTCAGTGATTATTTTCATTGCTTTAAAAAAACAAAAATGAATAAAATTCAATTCATTGTGGTTTGTCTTAATCCTGTTGGTGCAACTTCTTTGCCACATGGGTGTGTGAGAACATTTGGTGTTTAGTGTCAGTGGCTGTAATGCATGACAGATGTGGGAATGAAAACATCGGTCCGATTTCTGACTGCTAAAGATAATATTACAGCTCCATGGGTTTTAAAGGCTACACCAAGAATTGTGTTACATTTCAAGCCAATACATAGTTCTCTATTTGTTTTAGAAGATTAACATAAAGGCATAAGAGAAACGCTAGGCAAATGGGATTGATCTTTCAATTTAAATATGACATTATTAGATTGTTCATAATGCAAAAGGAGCATTTTTTGTCCTAGAAGGTCTTTTGTTCTGCTTTACGTATGGTTAGCTAGTTTAGTCCAGTGGTTCACAACCTAGGGGTCGGGCCGCTCCAAAGGGTCGCAAGATAAATCTGAGGGGCCACGAGATAATAAACAGGAAGTGCATTTACATGCAGTTAAAAAAAACAATTATATTTGGATCAAGGCGCTAATCTGAGTTTTCATACCCTGGTAAACTAGTCTACATCCACGACGTTCCACTTCCAGGATTGCTCTGATTGCTCAGAGAATCTGTCCATTACCTTCCACTTCCTTTGTGTTGGCGTTCTAAACAGTGGATTTCTGAGGACCATGGTTACCTACTCCTCAGATCTCTGCAGGGTCAATCCAGACAGCTAGATAGACTGTCCAATCTGAGACTAAAAACACTTTTGAACATACACATGACCCACCAAAACAAGTTCCTTCCCAGGGCTATTTTGCAGCGGCACCGTGGCTCCATGCAGTGCTTCACGCACCCCAAGACACTTGTGATTGATTTAAAGAAATACCAATAAACCAGAGCAGGTTTTTCTCCCATCCCGGAATGCTGGGTGGACTAGCCAGACCCTCCTGTGCAGCGCTGTGGAGGAAGGTCCGGCAATAAGAGACTAGGGAATATGTGATGTGTATGAAAGCAATGCATCAATCATTTAGTTTGTTATAACTTTCATTTTGTGTTAGCCTTAGAACAAGCCATTTCCCCATCAGCTTCACAAAGATTTCAAAATGTGTATTTAAGATCTGGTTTATTATAATCTCAGGACTGTCACACAAACATAGATAGCTCAGCACGCAGTAGATCTCAGCATGGCACAGTCATATACTGGATGTTGTTTTTTTCATATTGCCACAAGGCCGCAGATGTACACAATTAAAGTTGTCCTAAAGTTGAATCCTTGAAATTTGTCTCTGAAACGAGACAAGGCACTCACATTGACCCAGACAGTCAAATTACACCCCATGTTGTGCTGTCAGAACCGGTCCAGAATCTAAATATATCCAGTCAGAAAAAGCATTAAGAAAATGTGGAAGAGAAAAAATTACCAACAGGACATTTTCATATCATAAATTTGAGAAGTTCTTAAGTTTTTGGAAATGTAATAACAATGCATCAGATACTGACGGCTTCTTTCTAATTAAGCAATGAAACACAAAAGATTTAGATGTTTTATAAATGGTCCACTCAGGTGTACGAGGTGTTTTGACATTTTTTGGCAAACCACCCACTTGTTTTTGTCACTTATACATTTCCACATTTTAAATCACCCTTCTTCAAAATTCAGACACACTGGGTTTGTCTCTAAAAGTTGCTTCCTTTATGTGGGAAATCACCGCGGTTTGCAATAAAAGAGAGGGCCCTCGGATTAAAATCATGGCGCATAATGTGGGAAGGCTGCTTTCTCGTTTCAGTTTCTACTACATGCTTTTCTCTGCAGTGTGTGCACTTACTGACCCACATGTAGACGTGTTTGGGTTCGCTGTAAAACTCTGACCTCTCCAGGCTGCCAGCTGGCGTTGCATTCCTAAGACTTCAACGTTATCTTCCTGACAGCAAACAGTCCGCTGAAGTGATGCCACATCCAGAAACATCCATTCTTAGTTTATTCTAACATTTATTCTTAATTTCTTTTATTGCTTTTACTTGATCCCTATGCAAAAAAAAAAATTTCTCACACTCCATTGTAGATGCTCCATTTGTGCAGATATATGCAATATTTTTCAAGCCATTTGATTATAGACTAAAAATGCCTAAACATCTGTACATCATTTTGGAAAAACATGATAGTTGCCAAGGAAAACAATCATCCTGTAGAGCCGTGTTTTTCAAATGGGGTAGGGGTACTTTGGGTACCTTAGATTTTTTGCATAATGCCAATTTAAAAATATGTCATGGATAATTGCTAAAATAATTATACTTTCACAATGAATCAATTAAGTGATCAGTTATATCTTTAAAATGTAGCATTGAAAGGTTTTTCAGACTTATTGGCCTACCAAAATGTTTTGGCTGGTCAGGGTTTGGGTACTTGGCTTTGAAAAAACAATTCAAAGAGGGTACATTATTGAAAAAGTTTAAAAACCTATTGCTGTAAAGAGAACATCCTATTTGGTTCCTAACGGTTCTCCGGGAGTCTTCATCATTCTGAAACCAGAACACAACACATGTTGAGGATGACTCATTTTCACTCCTTTCACCTATAGAAGGTGCAAAAATTGACTGAGTATGTAATGTTACCATTTTTGAGCTTCGTCGGTTACAGTTAGTCCAGAATGCAGCGGCTCGGCTTTCAACTGGGACTAACAAGCGCGACCACATAACCCCGGTCCTAGCCTCGCTCCTCTGTAGCTGTGGCTCTGGGGTGGGGGGGGGCATAGAGAATCTCTTTCTACAGGGCCCAGAATTTTGGGCTAAGCCCCTGTCTCCATTCACATAAGAACTGTTTGGACCGCTGAAACTTTCAAGCTCTTTTTGTCTTCCCGTCAACAATGGTCACCTTTTTTCAACATTATTATCGCTTTCTCCACACATTTGTGTTTTTGTTAAGCCCTTTAGTCAACTATGGTTGTTTTTTAAACCTGCTATGTAAATAAATTGAACTGAACATAACTTTTACAGCATTACCAACCTTAGAAAACCTATTTTTATTAGAGTTTACACAGTTCAATAAATGGAGATATTTCCCAGCAAGAGAACTCTTTGCTCCATTTATTTGCCGACCCAGTCAGAGAGACTGAGGGGAAATGACACAAAGTTGACGTTTTTTTTAAAAGCCCAAAAGATTTGGTTCTTTTGAGGACACATTGGGGGCTGGAGGCCCAGAAGCCACCCCTCTGCTCCGCCCCTGCCACCCTTTGGCAGCATACATTCACATTTATGCAAACATAAACATACATGATTTGCTGTGGAGGTGTGTATCTCTGCATTCGGGTGGGTGTGTGATATATGATTCCCTAACCAATCACATACTCATGCCATAACGAGGGCTACATGTATAAACCGAGTGTCCATTTATGCATATATATGTAATAGAAAGAGAAGAGTGACAGAGCTGTCTCCGGTCCTATTTGCTGCCTGATTCTGCTGGTTCTGAAGAAAAAAGAAGCTGAAAGATGAAGACTCTGGCGGTCCTGGTGCTCTGCTCCCTGGCTGTTGTCTGTCTGACTTTAGGTAGGAGCTGCACAAAAGTACATGTTAGAAAAACTCTATTATGTATAGTAGTTGATCTGCAAAGAAAAGTTTTAAAGCTGCTATTACTACTAAAGGTCTGGCTTTGCACCTGGTTTTACTGCTTTGAGTAAAGATAGATAGTTGCATTAAAAGAACTGAAAGAGTCACAAAAATAAATATCAGTATTATTTATATTTTTTTCCTCTCCTGTTTGACAGATGCCTCCACTGGCTCCCAGCCTGCTGACAACCCTGCTCAACAGGGTAAGACCATGATTCAGCAATAATGTTTTTGACTGTATCATCATTGTCACATTTATTTATATTTATATATATTTATATTTATATATATATATATATATATATATATATATATATATATATATATATATGTACTGTAAAAAAAAAGAAGAAATTAAGATTTATTATTTTATAGATTTTTCCTGTATTTTTAAAAAGGGGGGGGGGTAATCTATTTTCAGTTTTCAGATAAAAAGAAAATACAAAAAAATATTAAATTTTATTTAATAGATTGTCAGAAATGTTGAATTCAACTTTAATACTGTAAATACTTTTCTTAAATTAGATCCAAAGAAATTATTTTAACAGGCGTAAATATCCTTTATGTTACTTTATAAAACATTTCAACACATTTAGCTTTGTGAGACAGGTGACCTTTTAAAAATACAAATGCACAAGTTTTTAAGCAAAATTGAAGCTATAACCTGTGTTTTTATTATGGTCAATTAAGGCATTTTTACAAGAAGGCTATCTACAAGTAGATTTTAGAGTAGTTGTTTTTTGTTCTTACAGTGTAACATATTGGACTCAGTTTGACTCAAAGAAGTTGAAGAATATTGAGCTAGGTGATTCCAATATTCTGGCCTGAATGCATCTGAGGTTTCATAATCAACACATTATTAGTTTAACATTTTGTTCCATACTAGTTGGATATCTTCAATAAATGCAGAATAAATATATAGACAGTTTAAAGCTACAGTGCATAGCTTTAAACCCCCATGAGACATTTTATAATCACAACAAAACTGAACCACATGAAGCCCCTAGTAGCCAAGGAGGACACGGAGGACTATAAACACATGGTGGACTCTTCAGAAGAGGTGGTTGTCTTCACTAGTCACACTGAGAAATCCAGAGAGAGTTGTGTCGAGGCGATAGTCTTCATTAGCTATGTAGCAACTCATTTGGCTTGAACATAATGGACAGTCATTAATATCAAAACCTTACGCATTAAAGCGTTAAACATATGTTTCACTGCATGGATTCTAATTTACTTGCAGCCTTTGGAGTTTTTAATTCTAAGTTGGACCTTCTGCATGCATTTGAGTTTGGTTGATCAATAGACATCTTGTGTATTTATACTTTAATTTATAAAAAGTGATGGTAATGATGATGTGCAGGTTTGTTTGTGGAGAGGGAGCAGGCCTCCGCTGTGGTGAGGCAGAAGAGAGCTGCTGGAGAGTTAACCCTGACCCAGCTGGAGAGGTAGTACATATCACCTTATAGAACTATAATAACATGTACATGTACAAGTACAGCATGCATGTTTTTATCTAAGGCAGTCTACTGACTTCCTAATAGTAGGGATGCACCGATGCATCATGAATCGGTTAAAAGTGGATTTAAATGTGAAAAGGTTACAACCGGTTGACATAAAAAATGAATTGCAATACAATTTTTAAGCGTCCTAGGGCGTAAACCACTTTAGATTTCACTTGTTTGATTTTAGACGTCACTGTGTGATCTCAGTTTTTTTATTTAAAGATTTTTTTCTATTCATTTAGTTATATTGATGTAGGATTTGTTTTAAAGCTCATTCATTTTGTATTCAACTTTTGTTATTTAGGATTAAACACAATTTCAGTGTCACTTGTGAGACTCCCTCTCCCCCTCTCTCTTTTTCTCATTCACTCTTACTTTCTCTCTCTCTCTTTCTCCCTCACTCTCTCTCTTTCACTCACTCTCTCTCTTTTAATTTTTCAATTTACACAGCTTTATTGGCATGAGAAGACATTGCTCATATTGCCAAAGCAGATAACAGACATAATATAAATAAAAGGAAATTAACAACACATGGCACAACATAACCTGTAACAGGAAAACCAACTTCAAAATAAAGTGATAAAGGCGCAAAGGAGTACAATGGTACAACCAAATCATTACACAACTTTGCACATTTTACAACTTTTCTCACAATCTAACGCTAACATATACATTTTTACAGGGAGCTACTGATCTAAGAGGGTGTTTAGGTGCTACGAGTGGTGGTTTACTCCTGTGTGGTGTCTCTCTCTCACTCTCTCCCTCTTTTCTCAGCCTGAGAGAAGTGTGTGAGGCCAACTTGGGTTGCGAGGACATGATGGACACACAGGGAATCCTTGCCGCCTACACCGCCTACTACGGACCAATCCCCTATTAGAAACCAAACCACGACCACTGATTATACTGATGTCCAGTTAAGCTACACACAAAATAAGACAAAACAACAACAAACATTAAAAAGTGAGAGATGTGGGGTTAAAGATGAAAACAGATGTGGAATAATATGTGAACCTATTTCCCATCCTGCATATAGACCTATAAAATTCTCTCTATAATTCTATAATTGCTGTTCGCCTGTAGAGTAGTGTGATGAAATTAAAATACACATAAATGAAACTGCTTTGTGTGCTCTTTTACAACCTGTGACCCTGGAGAAATTATCATAACATTCACTTATAGTGAGGCAGATAAGGGGGAAATCGTTCACAACTGGATACAAGCACCGCATTTGGTGTGGTTATCCTTCTGGGGCAAATAATTTGCAAAAATAACATTAGCCACTTGATTTTTCAAAATGGCCACCACTTTCCAAGATGGCCGCCATTTCCAGCATTGGATCTGCCCACATAATTTTACTCATGGGACATTTTTCAAGGTTCTTACCTTTTGAATCCTATGTTTTTGACTATATGGATGTTACATACATATCTATTTTGTGTTTTGAGAGTCTTTTGTGGTATGTTGAGTAAATAATGTGAAAAAAACATGCATGAAACGTGACATAATTCCAAGAAAAAAAATATTATTAAAGCATGTCAAAGTAACAGGAGGTTTTATGTTATTTACTTTTTGGGAGGCACATAAAAATATTATATTTGTGTTCATTGTATTTAAGTGGGTGATTATATGTATGTTCATTAAGGCCAACATTGCTAGTCCTGGCACTTACAGCTGCACAGTGCTGTACAGTTAAGACCAAAGTGATCGCATTTACATCTTCCACGGCATTCTGCTTTGAATCCACATTTGGTCAGTTGCTGACAGCTCTCTACAATTGGTGACAGCTCTGTCCAGAAGATCTGCCTTTCTCGGTCCATCCCCACTCAGAAGGACTCAGGACTTGTGGCTGGCATACAGATGCAGCCTGCCTGGTAGGCTGAACGCTTTACATGCTGCAGCAACGCTGTTTGAGTAGGAGGAATAGCTTCAAATGGCTTTTACTTTCTGGCAAACAAGTCCAACCTGACCTGCTTTGCTGGATCTGTTGTACATCATGACCACAAACATTTCTAAAATCTTCAGGTCGCCGTCATCCATTCTTGGAGGGTAGTGGCTGAACTGGCTTAAGATTTCAGAAGCTTTGTCCAATATATTCCATGTTTGCCAATCAGTCTTCTTCCCTTCTTACCTTGCTGAAACATCACAGCCAGTGAATGCATGAAAGAAAAGGAAGAATACTGCTGCTCTTCTCCCTTCCAATACATTGATAGATGTCATGTACAGGGATCCATCTAAGGTTCATTCCTTGGCCAAAAGTAAGCCACAATTGTTGCAGACCAATGTCCTGAAGAACTGGCAGAACACTGGCTGCTATAACAACAACGTCTGTCACTGGCTTTGAACGTGAGTTTTTTTTTTTACCATTTTTGGCGTGGACAAAGATCCTTCCTCATGAATACATGGACTTACATCATCTGGGTTGATGGAGTGGTTGCTGACAGTTTGATCCTCTTTGGTCACTATAACCACATTTGGTGTTAAAGTTTCTGCAATTCTGTCAGCGAGGAAGCGGAACAGCTCAGTTTTATTCTCGTCATCTCTGAGAAAGTTATGCCAGTTTTGGGGTATTTTGCCATTGCTGGTCACTTTGCATCTGGATCTATGTCCTCTTTTTGACCTAGCTTCTGCCTTCAAACTGGATTGTTGGTAGATGTCGAAGAGTATGTCTGTTCTTATGTATTTCACAGAGTATGCCTCTAATTTGGGGAGAACATCAAATGTAGCGGAGTGGTCAAATTCTTTTTGAGATATCATGCAAATATGCATAATTTGGCTATGGCGGAAAATAAAAATGGCCACCGTGGCTCATATGAAGTTTTTTTGCGATGGCTAACATACTTTTTTGAATGAGCACTACTCACTGACTAATTGTACCAATTTCGGTGCTTGTATCCACATGTACATGTGCAAATGTTAAAAAATGTAAAAGCATACCAGATTGCTTATATCTTTGAGGCATGTCTTAACCCTTCATACATGTTGTCTGCTGTAACAAGGAAATGTCCCCGCTATGGGATGAATAACGTATAATCTAATTTTATCTAATCTATTGGAGCACCACACCAAATATACATAGAATGGAATCTCAAATCAGCTTGGATTGGTTTCAATCTTGTCTCAACCAACAAACGTAGATGAATTAGAACAAAAAATTCTTTAATTTTCTATTTTTAGGTTGCAACAAAAATTAGCACTAATTGATGTCTCATATGTTCACTGAGCTGCAGGTCTACCGTAACTCCTCCTTACCTTGTCCTTCTCTATACGTGTGTGTTTTCTTGAAAGAACCCACACTTCAGCTGTCCTCTAGACCTCTGTAAAGAAAGATGGATTTCTCTCTTCTTTTTTTCATTTTACTTTAAAGAAGTCTTAATCTATGACATTAATTCAAAAACGTTACTACAGTAGGGTCAGTCATAGTAATAGAAAGAAATATCATTATTTCACTGTTATACGGTTAAAGTCCCAGTTCCAAACTTTAAATATATTTCTTTTTCTGAAACCAACAGAATTCCCCTAAAATATTGCCCAAGTAAGAAGAGTATCACAAAAGTACTGTACAGGTAACAATATAAGAAGCCTCACATTTTATTTTATTTTTAAACCTGGAAATGATCAAAGTCATTTTCTATCAATCAACAGTAAATATAACTCACTCACGATTGGACAGATAGTCTAGCTAGCTGTCTGGATTTAGCCTGCAGAGATCTGAGAACCAGGTAACCATGGTCCCAGAAATCAGCCGCATCTTAGACGTCAACTATCTGGAGTTCACTTTCCACAAACAGCTTGATGTGAACGATGCGGTCCTCTAGATCAGGACGTGGCTTTGAGGACGATGTGTTGTCCGCACGGCGATGCACAGTATGGTCCCCCGGGAGATGGGACGGGGGCTCCTCTGCGTTGATTGGAGCAACCTTATTTGTTGAAAAGAGTTTTTTCTTTAGCCATGACTTTACTTTCTGCAGCCACGGCTTTCTCGCCAATTCAAGAAGCCGAGTTGTTTCTGTGAGTTGTGTTTTGACGTGGTCCAGCTCCACGGTCATGTCGTGGACCTGTCTGATGAGGGAACTCTGGTCCTGGTTGCTTTGCACCTCTATCTGAAAGATCTGCTCCTGGCAAAGTTTCTCCGCCCTGGACGAGTTCTGGTGGCACCGACTGTTACTGTCGATCAGCTGATCTTTGGCTGTGAAGGCTAGTCTGAGCCCCATCTCGTTGTTACCATCCATCTGCACTTTGGATTCGGTGTCCGTGTGGTTTCTTTTGACATCGAGGACTTTACTTACAAATGTCTGGGGCTTGGAGGTTAAGTCCATGCACAAATGCAGATAGACCTTGAAGGGCATGACATCGGTGGTCAGGTTCTTGTTCTTCTCTGGCTCCTTGTTCAGGTCTGACTCACATCTCCTCACTTTGTCCATGAGATTAAAGTTGGTCTCTTCCAGATCGGCGTTCTCCCGGAGCGTCTTGTTTAGCCACTCTCTGGTGTCATTGAGCTCAGGCTCCGACGCTCTCAGGTCCTCCTTGACATCGTGGAGGATGTCCTTCATTTTGTTTAATTTAGCGAGCAGAACTGTGTTTTTGTCCTTCTCTTTCGCCAAATCCTCTTGCAGCTGCTTGTTGTCCTTTGTCAGATGAGACATCTCCAGGTTTTTCTTCTTTTCTTTTCTTCTATAATCCTGAAATCTTTGCAGGAGATTGGCCTTATTGAGGCCGATGCGCTCCTGATGCTGGGCTTTCCACTCCTCTGCCTTCTCCTCGTAGGTTTTCACCTCTGTCTCCAGAGCCTTGACTTTGGTTTTTAGATCCAAAATCGTCGACTGATTTACTTTAGTAAAGTGCAGCTCTTGCTGTGTACGTTTCAACATGAGCTCCTCTATTTTAGTCTCGTAGGGATTCTACGTTATTGTCCTGCAGCTCCATGGTGAATTGATATTCCTGGACTTGTTTCTCCTTCCTGTGGTTGCAGCACGCCTCTCTGGTTGATTGCATGTATAATGACATTTAAAGGCTGTGACCGGTATATGAAGGTAAAAAAAATACTTCATCACTATGTTTTATTAAAAGTCCTCCTGCACTAAAAATGTGTTTTCTTCCGTTTTTGTTTCCTAAAATTTCAGAAATTGTTGTTAGGAATTTAGCATTGATGTGTATCTGGGCAAAGTGTGACTCTACCTAGGTGTTCTCACACCCCTATACTGACCTGTGTGTGTGTGTGTGTGTGTGTGAGTGTGTGTGTGTGTGTGTGTGTGTGTGTGTGTGTGTCTCTCTCTCTCTCTCTCTCTCTCACTGTGTCTCTCTCTCTCTCTGGATGTGTGTGTTTCTCTCTCTCTCTCTCTCTCTGTGTTTCTCTCTCTCTCTCTGTGTTTCTCTCTCTCTTCGTCTCTCTGTGTGTGTATCTCTCTCTCTTTCTCTGTCTGTGTGTGTTTCTCTCTCTCTCTGTGTTTTTCTCTCTGTTTGTGTGTGTTTGTGTGTGTGTTTGTGTTTGTTTTTCACTCTCTCTCTCTCTCTGTGTGAGTGTGTTTCTCTCTCTCTTTATCTGTGCGTGTGTGTGTGTGTCTCTCTCTCTCTCTCTCTATCTCTCTCTCCCTCTCTCTCTCTCTCTCTCTCTCTGTGTAAATGGATCTTTCGTTTGTCTAGTTCAATATTTCCCGAACTTAGGGTCGGGACCCAATGGGTCACAGGCCCGTCTTATTGGGTTGCCAATTGGCAGAGTAACTGCATATCAATCTTATGTGAATGAGCGTTCTTTTTTGCTACAGTGGTCTGTTCAGCTCAGATGCTGTGGTTTTTTTTCTCTCTCTCTCTTCTCCCTAACCTGATCTTTGACTATGCTATACTGCACTCTGCTCTCCAAACTCATATTTTCTTTTGTCCAAAGTCTGTGATCTGTCAGTGTTGATATGATGTCCCAACAAAAATATAAGGACGACTTTATTAATGTTGGCTTTACCAAAACTATTCGGAATGGAGAAGAGAGGCCTCAGTGTGTTTTATGTGGGGAAGTACTCAGTAAGGAGAGTTTTAAAATGAATAAACTGGACAGACATCTTCAAACAAAACATTCACAGTGTCGGGGAAAGTCTTAAGAAGTTTTCCTTTGCAAAGAAGAATCTTTCAAGAAAGTGTTTTGACAGCGGAAAAGTAAGTCATTACATTTTTTCTGTTGGTGTACATTAGCATTTTAAATATTATTTTTGTGTGTCAGTTAATTTGTGACGGCGTTGCTAGCTAGCTAACATGTCGTTGTTGGCTGCTATTGTCCATCTGGCAAGCTTGTTAATTCATATACATTTAAATTTGTTTGTTCCGTCTTTTGTCCACAGTTGTATGTACTTATTGATACAGGTTACTCAGGTTCTGTCCTTTTAACATCTCCTAATGTGTTTCTAGTATGTATTGTAAGTATGTACTGTTACATGTATAGGCTACTTGTCATTTTATGTGAAGTAAATAAAAACTGAGTTCAAAAAAAATAAATAAGCAAAACCTGTTTGTGCAAGTTGCACTTAGTGCAGTATTGTGACATACATGACTGACATCTGAACTGATAGGTTTAAATATATTTCCTTACCAGGAGGGGACAAAATAATATGAATACTAAATTTAATTTGTAATGCACTTTACGTTTACGCAAATCCCAATATACTACATGATAAAACAAGTAAGTACAAAACGCCTCTTGGGGAGTTCCTCTTGCATGTAGGCCTACATGAGTAGATTTCAAAATATGCTTCAACATGCTGCCCCATACCTGTCCAACGTGTTTGTCTTGCACCTTGGGGACTCCCACTCAGGAAACAAGCCTCTATAAGAGGCCTGCCGCTGTTGTTCAAGTGTGATTCGAGTGCTGCGACAGACTGGCCTACTGGTCCCCAGCATGGACATGTTAACGTTTGAGAGGGAGAACCGGGAGCGTATCCAGGCAGTGGAGAATTCCTTTGGTCCGGCAGGGACGCCCCTATGCATCCCATGTCGGGTTTTGATGGGACAGGGCCGTCTGATGAAACAGGGGCGTCGGAAGCCCGAGCCTAAGGATTTCTTCCTCTTCAACGACGTGCTGGTGTACGGCAGCGTCGTCCTCAACGGCCGCTGGCACAGAAAGCAGAGAATCGTCTCTCTAGGTGTGTACACATCCTTTGTTACTGTACTTCAGCAGAATTTTCACGTATTTTACTTATGGTATTTATATTTCTGGAAATTTTCACTTTTACTCCACTACATAGGCTATTCTAAATAAATATATAGGCCTACTTTTACTCCACTACATTTCACCTAAGGATCTTATTTACTCGTCACTTGCCAGACATGTTTTTCTCTGATTATTAAACTGAACAATAAAGTTCATAATCAAAGCAAGTTAGCTACATGTAATATCATAAAATTACTTTTGATACTTAAGTACAGTAGCTAAGTATCAGATATTTTTACTCAAGTAAAGCTCTAAAAGGCAACTTCAACTCCTGCCAAAGTCAGTTTCTGGTCAGATACTTTACAGTAAAAAAACGTTTTTACTTTTAAGTACTGCTTTCAATTACTTTACACAAGACTGCTGGGAATGACCGAGCCCATGACTGATTTATTTCATTGCTGTAACTTTGCACAGGTTCAAAATGAACCTTTTTCATCCACCAGCCAAAGTAGGCTACCTTTGGTGATTTTACTAGCATTTGGCTGGTAGATGGTGCTAATGTTGAACCCTGAATTATTGTATTAAGGTATGAATGTGAATGCTGATGTCTGTAAAATTGCATGATCTGATGTTTTGTATCCCACTTGCATTTCATATTTACTGTTTTACCTACTGGAGGGACTGCGGGTTGGAAAATAGCAATTGTAATACAACCTGGTGCAATGCATCTCTTCTGGTTTTTATATAGGGTTAATGTTTAATTGTGCTCTGCCCCTGTATGAATAAAATTATATTACATAACATTACATCCAGTCAGACCGAAAATGTCCTCTATAGAGAAGGATCATGATCAAACTAAAATGTGTATCTATAGCTCTATACACGCTGTAGAGACAAAGTATGGGTTCACCTTCATGTTATTGATGCAGCTAAAGATGTTTGGATTCGTTGATTGTTGTTCATTTAACTGCATTCAACTCTAATGTGTGCATGTAGTCTGGTTGTGCAGGAAAGCTCATCAAATTGACAAGCATTTTGACTATACCATATAGTTTATATTAAAATGCCATCTACACTGTCATTTCAGAGGACATCCAGTTAGAAGACCTGGAGGATGGTGTGGGAATGAAAAACCAATGGCTGATACGTACACCACGCAAGTCCTTTTATGTGTCCGCCCCTACAATCGAGGAGAAGCGTGCCTGGATGGAACACATCCAGAACTGCCAGTCAAACCTGCTGCAGGACGGCAGCAGCCAATCAGGTGCCACCTTTGCTGTTACCTGGATCCCTGACAAGGCTGCCTATAAATGCATGCGCTGCTTAAATAAGTTCACTAGGACCAATCGTCGACATCACTGCCGAAAATGTGGTTTTTTGGTCTGCAAAGCATGCTCCAAGCATCGAGCCGTCATAGACCACATTCACCCCAGAAAGAGGCTGAGGGTCTGCAGTCTCTGCTACATTAGGAATGAGAAAGATGAGAAGCCTCTCGTGAGGGAAGACAGCTGGACAACTGTTAACAGTAGCTCAGAGGAGGACAATGAGGCAGCATCCAACGAAGAGAAGGAGGACAAGGAGACAAATCCAAGCTACGCTTCTAGTAGCTGGCTGGACACCCGGATGGGCACCTACGTTTACCCAAGGCCAATGCGTGAGCGGCCCTAGTGAAACGTAAACACAACAACACTGCCACCGTCTAGTCTCACATTGCCGGACCTACTGTGTCTCCACAGTGATGGAGAATGGTCTGGCTGCACTGCCTGTCTTTTTTCAGATAGGGGAGGTGAACTCTGGCTTGTTTTTTTTACTTTTTAACCAATCGCAATCCCTGATAACAAGAGGGGAAGGACATTTGGCGTGTGAAAGACGCATCAGATGTCAGCACTGTGGTAAAATCTTAAATTCTGTGACTAAAACTCATTAACATTATGGGAGATTGTCTTAAGATATGAGATGGTGTCGGATTGTAGTCTTTTCAATGTTGTGTCAGTCTTCTAGTGCATGGTAGGCATTACTCGCTAGTGACCTTTTTTTCTTATAAGGCAAATAGCAACACATTATGTGACTTTAGACCAACAGGAAGAGGTTAAAGAGTTACCTCAAGACACTTTACAGATCTTTACAGATCTTGACCCGACTTTGTAATTTACAAAGACCCAACAATTTCCCGCGAACTGGCATTTGGTGCAACAGTGGCGGGGAAAACGTCCTTCAGGCAGAAACCTAGACGACCCAGGCTCTTTGTGGGCGCTATCTGTCACTGCCGGTTTGGACACAGACAGTAACAGATACAGATATAGAGAAATATGATTCATAATAATTATAGCAGTTGGAGTAATGAACAGTGGCACTTGGCATTGTAATTCATTCCCATGCATGCAGAGTAATCAGAGTCCACGGCTCTTCTGTCGAAAGCACAGGGTCTCTCTCACTCCTCCGGTGTATTAAACAATGAACTGAGTATGGCCTTAAAAAGTGGTTTAAAAGTTATCCTTCAAAATGTAACTGTGTATTGTATTTGCATCTGCCACCATGCACTTATTACACTGAAGACTTGAACACTTGAAGTCAAAAAGCACCTTTATCTTCTACGAGTGTTATTGTTATTTGATGTCAGGCGATGATGAGAACAGTTTATTTAGGGCCTTGGTAAATTAGTGTTTACATATTAAAAGCATTTGTCCATATCTGCTTTTCAACAATAAAGTTCAAAACAGCTAGGATTTGTGTCTGTTGTGTTGATTTGAGCAGTGAGCGTCATGTTATTTTTTCTTCTTTTATTTATGTCAGTCTTTATGAGAGTGGTATCAATAGCATACCATGCCCTTTGCAGCTAGAAAGCTCAACAACTGCTATCACAGTTAGCCCCTGTTAGCTAGAGCAACAGCTATGTCAAAGTCATTCTGAATAAACTATGTTGCTGCTGTTGTCAATATACACTGTAGGCCTACGCAGAAATCAAAACAAATTAATCTGGTTGTTGTGGCTCAAGCTAACAAGAGCTAGCTATTAATGATAACAAAAGATTCACTTTGATGCTGAGTAATATAAGGGACCATGCAGTGTTTATGGAATGGACCACCAGAGGAAAATAGGGGAGGGTCATTTCTTTTTATTCTTTGTTGAGGGGAGGGTCACTAAATGTTTTTTAGTTTAGGGCTGTTTCAAAGTGGCTTGTTTGGTGCATACTTTTCCATGTAGCTCTCAGTCTTGGCCCCCCATTGATAGCAGATGGGTCTGAACCATTAAAAATCGCAACATGACAGCAACACGAGTTTGTAGTTGCTTTGTTTGTCACCAACACTGATTCTCACAATGGCTCCACATAGAAGGCAGATACTGAAAGTGGCTGCTAAGTTTGGATTGCAGCTCAACAATAAGCCTCCAACACATTTTGTGTTGACTTGAACTTGATTTGTTTCTTGCCTGACACACTGCTTCATGTGAAGTGTGAGTATCTGTTTTGTTGCAGCTATCAGCGGTGCAGCAAAGCTCTGTGTGATCTTGGTCTCGTGTTCCAGCTGGAGTTTCCAGTCTGACAAGTCTATCATGGACTCTTTTACAGATGGTGAAACTATTTTGCTATATCCCACATTCCAGTCTCAATATCTCTCTCATATTTGTTTTGTTTCTCATAAGGACGTTACAGAGATAACCGATTAAAAGATAAAGTCAACTGGAAAAAAAGAAAGAAAATAGAAACCATTTGGACAACAACAAATATAACAATCCCTGCATTGGTCTAGGTATTAGTGGTTGTGTGAGATAATATAAATATAAGCCATACAAATAGATTTATATAATCAATATAAATCCATCCTAGTATTGCGTTGATGTTCACATAACTGTTTATTGAGCTTTGTCTGAATATTTGGATGTATGTTGATGTTTGGCAACATTAGTATTTAAACTTTCATGACAATAAAACCCCTTTAAATTTATTTAAATAGTGGACAGATGTCAGCTATCTCAACCTTTTATGCATTTTTTTCTTCTCAAGTCACATATGTAAGTTATTCAGAATTTGATAAGATTGACACCACTGTCATGTCTTTACAGTAAGAATGTAAAGATACATCCAGCTTAGCACATATACTGGAAACAGTCAGGATAGCCTGTTTTCTAGTATTATTTTAAGATTTCCAGAGTGGTATCATTAGCATCCCATACCATTTGCAGCTAGCAAGCTCAACAAGTGCTGTCACAGTAAGCTCCTGTTAGCTAGAGCAACCGCTACTGTATGTAGCTGCTGTTGTAAATATCAAGCTAACAAGAGCTAGCTATTGATACTAACAAAGATTCACTTTGGTGCTGAGTAATGTAATCTCACAAGCCGGCCTAGCTAGCTAGGTAGCATGAGTAGCCCTTGTTAAGCTAAGGCCAAGTTTAGTTAATGTTTCTGTTTATTTACAGCAGCAACCTGTAGTTGTTGATTCAGAACAATGTTGGCATTGATGTTGCTCTAGCTAACAGAGGTGGCTAAAGTCTTGTAGCAGTTTAGCTTAGTTTTGATAAGTTGAAGATACACAGGGGTGAAAGTCAACAACATGACTGTCATGAAATAAAATGTGTCATTATGAAACATGGCATTGAAATGTGTTTTTGGGGAAGATGATATAAGAAAATAAAAACAGACTTGAAATAAAATATCTACCACTAAACAAAACTGATATCCAATTATAAAAATGAATGATGAAATGACATTTTATGTGTCATGTGTATGTAACCATAAAGCTGGAATTACACAGAGGCGTGTCTACATGTTTTAATTTTCTTATGCTACTACTGTAACTGTAATTTACAGACTGTGAGGGTGAATTTCTTATGGCAGACCTTAGTGATTTTGTGAGGTGGAGAGCTATGTATGTGTCAGTAATAGCAAGGGGATTGTGGTAGTTACATTCCACATGGATGACATTTTATAGAGGTTTTTATAAACTTGGATATTTGACAACTGCAACAATACCAAATTCAGAAGAAATTCTTGGTGAGACAGAATTTGAGTGTCAAACCTGTTTGACTTCTCCTCACACGGAACAAGGAAATGTGAACTATTTTCCCGGCAATCAGTCTTTTTATCTCAAAAACCTACATATGTGAACTGTGAAATGAAACATGATCAAGACAGTAAATAGTTGGTTTATCCTGTAAAATACATTGTTTAACCTTTCCCGGTGTGTGTTGGGCAACTGTAGCACTGCCAGTGAATGCTGTGGTTTTTTTGGGGATTATATCATCATGACATACTGTCTACAGTTGTCTGCTCACAATCAAGTCTTTGTCTCAGGTCTGTTTACTGGCAATGTGTCTCAGTGTAGATGCTTCTTCTGCTTCAAACCTGAAAAACAGACAGATTTGAGAAGTACACCTTCAAGGCATTACAACTGAAACACATCCTCACATTAATCTATAAAAAAGGGGGGGTAATAAGAAATAAAAATAGGAAAAATAAATGTAGATTGAGTTTATGTTTGCATATTTAATCCCTTTATTTTGTATGATACTGGGCGCCTAGGTAGCTCACCTGGTAGAGCACACACCCACATGTAGAGGTTTAGTCCTCGACGCAGCGCGCTGCTGATGATTGTTGCCTTAAGGAATGTTTGCTCAACTTCGAAGTTTACTGTACAACTCAATACAGGTTGACCACGAAAAGTAATACAAACCCTGATTATAAAGTTTAATGAGTATAGTGGGTATATATATGGGCTCAAGAAATCTCCACAATTTCCATATACCCACTTAAAAATGCTCAACGACACGCAACGACATACTTTCCAGTATATGTTTAATATATTTTGAATTCTGTTTTTCTTCTTCATATGGGCTAAATAAAGGTATTTCCACCATAAATTGGTGCATAGCGGCTGCTGTGGGTTCGACTCCGACCTCCGGCCCTTTGCTATATACTTGTCATTCCCCCCCCCCCTCTCTTTCCCCTTTCATATCTTCATCTGTCCTTTAAAAAAAAAGCCTAAATGTCCCCCCGCCGAAAAAATAAAGTACAACGCTGTAATTATGTTGCAAAAAAGTAACTTTCACCTTTGACTGCAGCTGGTCACTGGATGGTAAAAATTAATCTGTTTTTCACTTTAGTGTTCAGTGGAAACTTAGCGACATCTGTTGGCCTTAAGTGAAAAAATAAGTTCTACCACTTAAATTTATGTAAAAATAGGAATAGATGCATACACAAAAAACACCTGTCAAATTCCCCCCTCCCCCCCCCCAAAAAAAGACAACCACATTCAAGGAAACAGTGAAACATGCTGCCCTGTGTGCAAAAAAGGACATTTGTCATTGGATTAACAGACCCACAACGTGGAAACGGCAACACCTGCATGGAAAACTGATTCATCTGACCCTTTACAACATTCTACCATTGTTCCAAAGATCTGTGTACATGGATAAAGAATTCTCTCTGGTGTGAACCCACAGGTTATGGCATCCAAAGGCCGAGCATGTGCTTCTTTTTTATGTTTCAAATATTTTTATTATGAAGCTTAATTTTAAAAATCAAGTTACAAAATTATTATTACAGTGCTTAATTTTTACAGTATAAAATAAGCATAAGGAAGGCCTAATAAGTATAATTACATAAATTAAATAAAAAACTAACAAATGAGAGGCTTAATCCCAGCTGCTTCTGAACAATAAATAAATTAAGAAACGCAAAAACAAAAATAAAAAAAGATCCATTGTCTGCAACTTGTGCTCTAAACTTCTGCATTAACCCTCCTGTTGTCCTCGGGTCAAATTTGATCCATTTAAAATATGTCTATCTGAAATATGGGTTTCTTTTGAACCAAATTGGTAATCACCACCAAAAAAATGGATTGGTTTACAACACTCTTTGCAAAGACATCACATCTGTACTTAACGTACCTAAGTAAGTATATTCTACCTATTTGATTTGATAAAGAGAAAATTAAAATTTTCAAAACCACTTTATTTGCACATGACAATATTTTCAAAGATAACTAAAAAAAAAAAAAAAATCAAATTAAATTTGCAGCCATACTGTTGAACACAAAATGAGTCCAAAGACTAACTCGTCTTTCACCACAGAGCATTACACATTTTGATGCACCATGTCATGCAACATTTTGTCAAACTGTAAAAGCTGTGATCCGTTTTCAGTCTATTCTTCAACATTCAAATCATCAAATGATCTTTGCATCACAGTCCAGAGCATCTTCCATTTTATTTTTTTAAGATAATTTCCATATCCACCTGCATGCTTTCAGTGTCACAGTCACTTTCATGTGTGTGTGTGTGTGTGTGTGTGTGTGTGTGTGTGTGTGTGTGTGTGTTTCTTTTCTGACAGAGAGGACGGACACACTAATGTTTTAATTAATTGAAAAAGGTCCATAGGAATTAACGTTTTTTGGTTCTTTTAATTCTATTTTTTGCCGTTCCTGTTCCATTGTTTATGATGGGTATCAAAAACATCTATTGGTATAATTATCTCTTTTCCAGAAACAGAAACATCATTGAGTGCTGGGAGCCATCATGCCACAGAGAGCCTTCTACATATAAACTCTCACACACAAGGGACCCAGATGAAAAATGGCTCCTGGACATTTTGCACCGTACCTCCCTTAGATTTCTGCAACGCCTTCAACTTTTTCTGCAATGAATTCAACTTCTTCTGAAGACCCTTTGTCAGAATCTTTAAGGACATCAGTTTGGACTTCGTTCTTCTCGTCTCCTGACACTTCAACTTGAACTTTTTACGAGCTTCAACAAGCTTATCACACAGATCATTCACTCTGCGTTTGAGTATTATGGGAGACTCCGAAATCACGTACATGTGATCAGACAACGTGCGGATTTCCTTTTGTTTTTTGGAGAAGTAGCCATGATCAAGAAAAACTGTTTTTGAATCTCCGCTTGTGGTATACTCAGTTATGTCATCAGCAGCAAACTCATCAACGACGGCATTGTCCTCAGTGGCAGCCTCATTAACATCAGCTTTGATAACAACCTTAACAATGTAATCGGGAAGGACATTGTCAACAACATTGGTCTCCTCAGCAGGCTCCTGGTTCACAACGACATCGGTCTCCTCAGCAGGCTCCTGGTTCACAACGACATCGGTCTCCTCAGCAGGCTCCTGGTTCACGACGACATCGGTCTCCTCAGCAGGTTCTTGCTTCACATTGACGTCGCTATACATTGGCGTAGCATGAAATTCCGGGCCCTGTAGAAAGGCATTCTCTATGGGCCCCTCTCTGTACCCGCAGCTATTCATTGTAGCATCTTTTGGGGCCCTCTTCACATAAGAGCCCTGGGTACTCAGTCCACTGTCCACCCCAAGTCCAACTCCCCTGTTGCTATAATCAGGAGAAGGAATGGTACCCCTATCTTTAATGTCAATATTGGTAACGGGCTCACTATCCAACACAGAACACAAATGTGCACCTAGACCAGGCCCCCTGTGAAGCTCAGTAATGTAACTGGGTGAAGAACATGAAGGGACAAAACTTGAATCCATACTTTCACTTACCAGCATTTTTACATTTGCCCACTCGGTATGTGTGTCCATGGTCTGTGTGTCCATGGTCTGTGTGGACCTGCTCTTTGGGGACCTGGTCTGTGTGGCCCTGGTCTCTGTGGCCCTGGTCTGTGTGGCCATGGTCTGTGTGGCCCTGGTCTGTGTGGCGAAATGTGGTGGATGGATGAAAATAGAAGGCACAGCGGTGGTCTTCAGCCTCTTGTTGACCTGACAGTAAATACAGAAAACACACATTCAGATGAAAGTTACCCCATATATTGCTACTTTTCTTCTAGAGTCCCTTGCAAGTTGATGACTCATAAAAAAACATTCAATAATGCATACAGTATGTACGCACAGACAAATTGTAAAACTATGCAAAAATTAGCGGGCAAGAAGAGGAGATAAAAAGTAATTTGCAACCATCATTCCAACTAAGCAAACCATGCCTGCAAACGAGTCGGCATGGGGTGTTAGGGTGTCAATATTAATAATTATTAATATTAACGGTCTATGGTGTTGACCATATAGAGTGTTGACCCAGAAGAGATAACATTAAATGAGAAAAGGTAGGCCTAATCGTAATTTAAAAGTTTTAAAACAGTACTGACCTAAAAAAAAATAACAGTCGAGTCCTTGCTTTGTGTATTATTACAACGGAATGCTGAACAGGCCATTCTGGGGCGAGTGAAATCTTTAAATTAACTTTTATCAACTGAAAACACGCGTAAATGGACGTAATGCCTGTGGAAAGGAGGCGACGAAAACATGGAATAAGAAAAGTCCACGGATATTTAAATGTACACAGTGCCGTGGATAGGCCTATTTATTGTTACCGTAGACTGTATAGTTTTCCATAACCATAAAAACATTCAAGATATAAAATCTACTATTTATGCTTAACGGGATAATCAAGATTTAAAACACCGCTTTTATTCTGTTCAAACAAGCTGCTTTGCCTCCCATCGGTGGAGAGAACGCGTTTTGATGACGTCATATTAGCGTCGGTCTCGCGTCTGCTCGTGCACGCGGTAGTAAACATGGCGACCGGCTAACGAAGCCCTTTCGTGTATGAAGCCTTTTTATTTATCTCCCAGAGCGTCCACAATACATCTTACTTTATTTTTTTGTTACGCAGAGGTGCGTTTGTAGAGCGTTACGCTCTTCGGGTTTTACTTGGATAAAAGGTAAACTCAAGTTTTGTCTTCTCTGTTGCTCTCGCGGCCCTAGCTACAAGTCCAAGCTAACAGTTAGCTAGCTAACGTAGCTAAACGTTGCCAGCCAAATGCTGCATAATACGCTAAGATTTAGATATCCATCACAAAGAATTACACTGGCTTTATAAAGATGGCTAGTCACTTAAAACATTGCGTTTGAATACTTTGCAGTGTTTTTTATTATTATTTTGTTCAAAATGCAAATCTCCTAAGCATAAAACATTTCTCACAGAGATACATATTGAAAACTGAGCAGAATTACAGTGCAACATGAAAAACCAGAACATAAAAAGAATAAATAACTAAAATAATATTTTAAAGTAAGAGTTAAACGAAAGGCCTGACAAACTCCTAATGATGAAAAGCATTGTCTGATCAAATACATTTTAAATAATCTAAAAGGTCAATTTTTTTGGGAAGAATTTGCATTTGTGTATTAAATATTGATTCAATATCAAATCTTCAATCAAAAAATGCAATCAATATCTAAATACATGATCACGTGTTTTGTCCTTAATACTTAAACCAAATGTATTATTACTTTTAAATCAGGCCTGGCATACCCAGATTATGAATCTAAATCACGTTGCAGTGTTTCCCATCTCAGTTTTTAATTTTTGTCATTGTTGAGGGGTGGAGGGTGGGATTTACGTGTGATCTGGAGAAAACGCCTTTCAGCAGACCCAGATGGTTAATGTCATTTCACCTGTCATCATTGTTGAGATTGTTATACTTGGCAGGGTGAAGGAGACGCACCGGCACAATGGGGCGACGTTCAACCTCCTCCACCAAGAGTGGGAAGTTTATGAACCCCACCGACCAGGCCAGTAAGTACCGACCGATCATCAAGAGCTGGCTCCTCTAGGACGGGTGTTGTGCCAAAAAGTGATTGTCTGTCAAAAGGCTGGAGCGCCCTGTGGCCTAGATTATAACCAACCCAATCCTTTTTCCACTTGCCCAATATGCCTTAAAATTATTTTTTCATTTATGAGGCTTATATCTGAGTAATTATAGCCCAACCGGCACTTTTTACTTGTGGAAATGCCTTTTTTAAATGTGTAATACAACCAATAAAATGCACTTTTGCGTTTGCCTAAAAGGGATTACAGATCATACCTTGGGTTTGAAATGTTCTTTCTGCCTCAAAATGACTTGGTATAAGTCATCTTTATTATATCTGACAGAATATAGCCACCCAGAACTTTTTTTTCTGTGAAGTACCTTTTTAAAGGGCCAATACATCCAGCAACAGAGTTTTCCAAGTGAGCTGTTGCGATGCAGCTTTAATAGGATGCGCCCTCTTCTGCGTACAGCAGTCAATTTTGGGCGGATGAACACTTATTGGCATGACACCTGCCTGCTGGATAGCACCTGAAGAATAGTCTTTTGCTGTCAGATGTCAGAATGATAACTAGTGTGTACTCGTTTTCTACCTCCCTCACAGGAAAGGAGGCCAGGAAAAGAGAGTTGAAAAAGGTACTTGTGGTCATGGAACACAATCACCTTTAAAGTACTCTTTCATCTTAAATACAACAGAAATGTTGTTGTGTTGCTAACATGTCGCTTGGTTTGTTAACACTCCTGATAGAACAAGAAGCAGAGAATGATGGTGAGAGCAGCGGTGCTCAAGATGAAGGATCCCAGGCAGATCATCAAGGACATGGAGAAGCTGGATGAGATGGGTGAGAGCTCAATTTGAATGTTGCTGTTGAAATTGCTTTTGTGCTTTTAAAAATTACCGTACACATGTTAAACATCCCTAGTTATTTTACTGTAAAATTAAAGTTACTAAGATTTAGATATTTTTAACTATTCAAACTGAGGCTGCACATTATATCATCTTTGAGTACACTTTAATATCTGTTTATTTTTTAGAAGTTATAACAATGTAATCACATGTTTTCCTTATTTTGTGCAGCTCTAATTTCAACACTCAATCTTTTTTTATAGCTTTTGCTTAACATAGATAAATAAGCATTTCTGTAACATCTTCAACAGAGTTCAACCCAGTTCAGCAGCCCTTGTTGAACGAGAAAGTGTTAAGGGACAAGAGAAAGAAGCTACGCGAGACATTCGAGCGCATTGTCCGTCTGTACGAGAGAGAGAATCCCGACACATACAAGGAGCTACGCAAACTAGAATTGGACTATGAGACCAAACGAGGACAGCTGGCTCTATATTTTGACTCGGTCAAGGTGTGTTTATGTGTCTTTGTTTGGATTCATATGTATGCTTTTTTTATTTGCTGTGCAACAAGGCAGATATTTGTTTCTAAACGTATGTTTGAATGAGGGGCCGTAGTATAGTTTAGTGAACACTTTAATAAAAGTGTGTTTAGCTCTGGTTGGACTCAATGCAGCAATATGGAAATGATTTTGGTTGCAGACATAAAGCCCCGTAGTGGTGAGTTTAGATTTTGATCACTCTCGACCAATTGAGGTTGAATTGTTGGCTCTATGCAGTTTGCACACAAAAAAGTTGTAGTTCTTTATATAACCTACTGCCTTTGCATTTTAGTTAGTTCATTATTAGCCTCTACAATATGTAATTTATTTATTTATAAAAAAATAATAATATATTCATGTTGTGGCAAAAAGGTTTCTCTGTTTTTGTTAATTGGAAATCAATCCTGATTATCTGACTGGCACACCCCTATCCAAAAGCACAACCAGTTTTATTAATGCGAGTCTGAGTGAGCATTGTTATCAGATTTTTTTATAGTTCTTTGGATTCACAAGGTGGAAAATAAAAGTTTTGTGATTAATATATTTTTGTTGATGTTGAAAATTAGCACCGGATCGAAAAAATTATGATCGGCGCCCAGTTCTATTTGTAGTTACTCTCTATTTACTATCATGTGTTTTATGTCCTCTTTTTCAGAATGCAGAGTCTGTTGAGGTCGACAGTATCCCTTTACCAGATATGCCTCACGCCCCCTCCAACATCCACATCCAGGACATCCCCCTCCCAGGAGCTCAGCCTCCCTCCATCCTGAAGAAGAACACCATTTTTGGGTGTGCATGAACCTGTGTTGATTAGAGATTGTTGTGGATAAACCAAGTACATGATGTGACTGAGGAGAACTGTGCCTCTGAGGTCATTTTTTTGAGAGAATTCTGTTTTTATGTATCTCTCAGTAAGGGACCTCTTTTGGCATCTTCTGGACCAGTTTTACCAACAGTGCCAGCTGTGCCACGTTTACCTCCAGGGAAGAAGCCCCCTGGCCCCCCACCTGGGCCCCCCCCTCCACAGGTCCTGGCACTGTATGGCATTCCTGCTCGTCGAGCTTACAGCATGGACACAGGTAACGCACAAACCTTTAATAACTACATTTTTGAATGCTTCATTTCCTTTTACTAATAATAAGACTTAGCTTTTATAATTGTGATGCAAGTGGTTGCTCTTACTCTTTTTCTTCCAACCTGAACAGAGCCTTCCGTTCCTGGTTTAGAAAAGGAGTCTGCGATGAAGTTCGGAAGAGATCGAGATAGCGGCAGTGAGAGCGACAGAGATCGGGATGATCTGGACGATGACGAAAGCGACTCTGAGGAGGACAGCGAAGAAGAAAGAGATGAAGGGGGAGACGGGGACCAGAGAATGAGTGTGGACAGGCAGGATGATGAGAGGGAAAGGGAGGAGGAGAGAGACCGAAATGAAAGAAATGCTGGTGAGTGTTTCAGAAGTGCTTCAACATGTTTTTGCTATACACTTTCAGATTAAAAGGGTTTATTAAATACTCTTTATGTGCTGGTTTCTGTTCTCCTGTATTGTATTGATTATGTTAAAGTTTAAGTACAATTAAGGTGAATTTTAGGTGCATTTCCCAAACAATCAGTTGGAATCTGGGATATCACTGAGATTGGTTCTGTTATTTTGCAAAAGCAGGAAAGATGATCCAGGATGCATCTTCTGGGAGGAAACGGAGTGATTTTTTTTTGGGATGTGTTTACAATTATCCATGATAAATCATAAAGTTTAGAATTTGTGTTCTACCACTAATATATTATTTTGATGAATGTTTTGATGTCACACTACTTCAGGTCGCAGCGTACGTTTTGCGGACATGCCTCCAGATGCACCCCGTGACGGAAAGAGGAAGAAAAAGAGGGTGGTGAAGAAGACCAAGGCCATTACCCCGCTGCAGGCCATGATGTTAAGGATGGCAGGTACTGTAGTTCACCACTCTTTGCTTCATACCGGCTATGCTTTATACCTGCTAAGCTAGGACATCCTAATTACTATTTCTAATGACATGCTACGGTACTTTTTTTTAAAAAAAATTTTTTGTTGTTGTTGTCTTCAGGTCAGTCCATTCCTGAAGACGAGGGAGAAGAAGAGGTAGAGGAGGAATACACAGATGAATCAGACAGCTCAGACATCGAGGACAGGGGACCACCAGGGGAAAACCAGCCCCACCTGATTGCTAATCAGCGTCTACCCCCTCCTACTGGGCCAGGGGGACAGCAAGGGCCTCCACACTTGCAAGGTCCACCGATGACTGGGCCCCCACCACTGGGTCCTCCCCCTGCGCCTCCCATGAGACCTCCTAGCCCACCCTCTGGTCCGCCTCCTGGCCCACCACCAGGTTAGTTTACAACATTCATTTGCTGGAATACTTTGCTCCAGCACTGAACAAATCCCTGGACCTGTTATTTTAAAGATATGCTGGTTACACTCATTATCCATGCGTACACTGTGCATTATTTAGAGGATATATTCTGTCATCTGTAGGTGCTCCTCCGTTCCTGAGGCCTCCTGGTATGCCTGGAGGCATGAGGGGTCCAATGCCTCGTCTTCTGCCCCCTGGACCTCCGCCAGGTCGGCCCCCAGGCCCCCCACCAGGCCCCCCTCCTGGCCTCCCGCCAGGCCCCCCACCACGAGGACCGCCTCCCAGACTTCCCCCCCCGGCACCACCAGGTGTGTGTGTGTGTGTGTTTGTGTGTGTGTGTCTGTCTGTCTGTCTGACTGAACATGACATAACTCTTTGTCAGACAAAGGGATTTCAACTTTTAACCCCCAATAACGTGTTACCGTAACGCGTGTCGGTCTATAAGTTAATTTATATATAAAGTCACACTCTTGTGGCTTGTAGCATGTTTGTGTAATTATTTTAAATGACATTAATGGTCACCTGCAGTGAAACTCAAACTTAGGGAGTAAAAACAGACCAAGTTGCTGTGGACCTCACTGCAATTGCGCATGTATCAGGGTGGCCAAAACATTGTCGAATTTACTGTTTATCACAATACATCCATGGTTTTTCATGGACGACTTTCTTATAATAGATCCATTGGGATAGCTGGCTAGTCACTCAGCTAGCTTGTTTTTTCCACCATGTTTTAATGGTACATTGGTTACAGAAAATGAGCCAAACAGCAGACTGGTGAACAGCGGCAGAGCTGGCTCCAGAGACGGAATAGCTAGCTAGCTAACTAGCCAGCTCTGAGTAGCTACCGCTCTCCTACCAGCAACGTAGTCTGTCAACGGCGGGGGGGGGGGGGGGGGGGGGGGGGGGGGGGGGGGGGGGGGGGGGGGGGGGGGGGAGACCGTTGGGTTAGCTAGGTAGGGACAGGTTTGGGCAACATGTTTACATTCTTTCAACCGGCCCAACAACCAGTGGCGGCTATGATCGTTACCGTTTAATTATCTAAATCAAATCAGCCAACAAATCTCTCATCTTTACTACTTCAGTTTAAATTTAACAAACACAGCTAGCTGTCAAGGCTTCAGTGGCCGTGTTTTCATCTAAAGTGGGTTGGCAAATCAATAGATCTCACCACAACTGCCACCAGTTAGGCCCCGCACACAAAAACGTCAGCATTGTTTACAAACACCAAAATGGTCTAGACTTCTATACATTATTAAATTAATGTTAGCATACTTTGTTTATACCAAATCTATGGAGTGGTGAAGAAGGATTGCCTCATACATTTCTCTTCAAAATGCATCTTGTCTCTTTACAGGTATCCCCCCTCCTCCCCCAAGAGCAGGAGGGCCCCCACGTCCACTTGCCCCACCACTTTCCCTCTTTCCTCCGCCTCTCAACTCCAATGTGCTCAGTGCTCCTCCCAACATAGTCCAGCGACAAAAAGGCTCAGGACCCAACCAGGATGGTCCACAGAGCAACATGCCGCCCCCCGCCATGCCCATGTCCATGCGACAGGGTGTTATGCAGATGCCTCCTCCGCCAGGGACAGCTGCCGCCTCCTTGGGTGGCAACCCTCCCGGCCACCACCACACAGCCACCATCGAAAAGCGACCCAACATCACCTCTGCGGCAGCAGCTGGAGGCGGCCTGGCGTCGGGCGCTGGCTCCGGTGGAGCCACAATCTCTGCCAAGCCTCAGATTATCAATCCAAAGACGGAGGTCACCCGCTTCGTGCCCACAGCACTGAGGGTGCGAAGGGACAAAGGAGGAGCAATGCCCGGGGCAGCACCTGGGCCAATGGAGAAGGGACGGGGTGGTGTTGGAGGAAGGAGGGGAGATGAAGGCATGGGAGGTGGACAGGTGCAGAAACAGCAGTCAGCAGCTTCCACGATGGGTTTGCTCCACCAAACGCAGATGGGTGCTGTGTCTCAGCCCAACATGAAGACTAAGGACCAGATGTATGAAGCCTTTATGAGGGAGATGGAAGGGCTCCTCTGAGACTCAAGAGGGTATTCGGGGCAGATGTTCAGTGGGCCGCTCTAAACAAAAGGAGTGTATTTGTTTTCTGTGCAGAGTTATATAGGTAGCTGTGTTCAAGAAAGTCAACTAGATCAGTTTCTCTTTAGTAAGAAAAGCCTGTCGCACTCAGCACTGGTCTCACCACTTTCATTTTTTATTTGATCTGGACTATTCTGTGTTGTCAAAGAGAATGTGAATTTGATGTACGTAAAGATTGGTTGCTATGAACTCATTAAAAAAGGTTATAACTTTTTGTTTTTCCAGAGACAACCCACGTATTTTTTTGTCCCCAGTATGTCATTTTTACCCGATAACTGCGTTTTTTCGCTCCG
This sequence comes from Etheostoma cragini, assembly GCF_013103735.1. Classification (NCBI taxonomy): domain Eukaryota; kingdom Metazoa; phylum Chordata; class Actinopteri; order Perciformes; family Percidae; genus Etheostoma; species Etheostoma cragini. The sequence continues at coordinate 2,646,915 of NC_048421.1, read as the reverse complement.
GCCAACTATTCGTGATTTGCCATGATCAATTAAAAAAAAAAAAGCATTTTGTATGATTACTGTTTCGTGATCTCCATCTCCTAAACATGTTGGACATCAAAATAAATGTATGGAAAGTCAACCTCTGACAATATACATGTCTGAAACTGTTTCACCTGCAGCTAAATAAATACTTTTTACCTCATGTTTGTGTGTGTGATGTAATACAGTAGACATTATAAACAACACATGGACAAAATAATTATATACATAATGTAGCAATTTGTGCCGGGAGGCTTTTTGCCTGGAAAAATATTTTCTAAATTCCACCAGTCTGCAATTTATATTTCAAAACCAATATATAATATTTAATTAATATTTGATTTTTGTGTCATTTTTTTTAAGTCAATGTTTTAAGTATAACGGGCAGCTGTTTCTAACCTTTTCTCTAAGATGTACCCCTGCACCTTTATCAGATGAACTCAAGTATCTTGATTAACTAATCCAAATGTATTCATGTGAATTGATCATTAACTGGATATAAATCAACACTATCCACATGTTTCGTACATTATTTTTTTTTAATACAATATTACCGTATGTATACACTTTAGGTTAACTAATTCAATGGCATATTTTTTTCTTTAAGTTCTTGGGCGAACGTCAATACTCTTTGCTGTGCATAAACCACAATTCCCGTCAACCATTGCGGCGTATGCTCGAACTCGTTACCGCATCTGCGCATTGCGGAGCTCAGCTGAAGACACGTTGGGGCGAAAACATGGCGGACGACGTTGTGGACAGCGTGAAGCCAAACACAGATGAAACACTCGAAGGTTCGAGCATTGACTGTGATAACAGTCAATTAAATAGCGGCGAAAACGAGGAGGCAGTGAAGACCTTTAAGGATTTGGTAGGTTAATCTAACAGAGCGAAGAAGAGACGTCATTTTAGCAACATAAACAAGCAGCAACATAGCAGTTTAAGCTAGCTAACCTAACGCTACACTAGATTCATCTTTATTTTTTAAATATGAAATACGCTGACGACGGTGTAACTTGGTAGCAAAACATTATCAGCAACTTACATAAGTGTCTGTGCCCGGTGTCTTTGTCGTTTGCAGGGTGTTACTGAGGTTCTCTGTGAGGCTTGTGATCAGCTGGGATGGAAGAGTCCGACAAAGATTCAGGTAGAAGCGGTTCCAGTAGCCCTGCAAGGTGAGTGACCCCCGACACTGTGTCTGTGTGTGTGGTGGAAGAAGCATTCAGATCTTTAATAATAACATAACGATTCTAAGACATGTGTGAAAAAGTACAGCAAAGCACTCTGATAAGTTATGAAGTAGTAATAGAAAGAAAAAAATAATGGAAATTCTCAAGTAAAGTGCAATAAATTGTAGTATAGTAATTATATGTACTGGGTTCAGCTCCCACTGGGATTCATCAACCAGTGTGTCCCTGTGCAAGACATTTAACCCCTAGTGTCTCCGGAGGCGTGTGACCTCGTACATGTGTAGCAGTTGTAAGTGGTAGCAGGGTGTAGTCACTGCCCCCTGCTACAACTTACCAAGCACTAGTGCAACAGGACCACGGTAACAGCTGGCAACAGCTGCAGCAAAGATCTTGGTGCCATCCTAATCCAAGGAAATATACCTGGCGTAAAAAACAAACACATAAGGACTCCGGGGCCCAGCAGCAGGCTTAAAGCTGTTTTTTTTTTTTCAGGATAAGGGCCCAGATCAGAAAAAGTCGCTTATCGTCCTGTTGTGTTCCTTAACCGCCCCAAAGTGTCACAAGTAGACTTTATATGTCACAATTATTGCACCCCGTCAGGTTTCAGAAGAATTGCGTGTGTGGCCACGTTTTCTGAATTTTGGCATCTGCATAGCATCGAAGCATTGGTATCATTTCATTTTTATTTATAGTGTCAAATCACAACAGTAGTTTTCTCAGGACACTTGGAGTAGGTCTAGACTACACTCGGTGGTGAGAGAGAACTTCTTTTTAGAGGCCAAAACCTCTGACAGACCCTGACTCATCTGCTGCTGCCGGTTGGGACACAGAGACACTGATACATATGTACAAATATATGTAGAATATGTTTCATGATATTCAAATCCCAACTCAATACACACAACTTCTGTAATGTCCGTCTGTCCCCTCTTCTTGATCCGCAGGGAGGGATGTGATTGGCCTGGCAGAGACGGGTTCAGGAAAGACGGGCGCCTTTGCTCTGCCCATCCTGCAGTCGCTGCTGGCCTCGCCCCAGAGACTCCACACCCTCATCCTCACCCCTACCAGGGAGCTGGCCTTTCAGATCTCGGAGCAGTTTGAGGCCCTGGGCTCCAGCATTGGCATTAAGTGTGGTAAGTGTTAGAGCCCGACCGATAAAAGGATTTTAAAGGCCGACACCAATACAAATATTTGGTTATTTAAAAATCTGATATGCTGATAAATGTATTTTAAATGAAATCCTGAAACGCGTTACAAAACAAACAGATTTCCCTAACATTAGTTATTTGTAGTTATTTATAAGTTCTCAGTAAAATAATTTGGAACAGAGGGACATCAAAATAGATTAAAGTTCTGATAAATAAAATGTAAAAAAATACAAAATAAAGACATGAAACCTTAAGTCCTTTGAACATTAACAAGAGAAAATCCGTGTTGCCAACAGGGACGTTGTAGAGCGTCCTCTGGTGGACGTTAAAAGTTCACTGGTTTGCAATGATGCAGATGATTTTTTTGCATGGTTCTGTTCCTAAAACCTGTCTCATCTCTTCTGCAGCTGTCATAGTTGGAGGAATCGACATGATGTCCCAGTCCTTGGTGTTGGCTAAAAAACCACACATTGTTATCGGTAAGACAACAAGTTAACGTATGATCAGTATTTTAGTTATTTATTGTATGCATTACTGTGATGAAGTGAGTGACATGTGTTTCCAGCCACACCTGGCCGTCTGATAGACCACATGGAGAACACAAAGGGCTTCTCCCTACGAGCCCTGAAGTTCCTGGTCATGGACGAAGCCGACCGAATCCTCAACATGGACTTTGAGACGGAGGTGGGTAGTCAGAAACTCTGAAATAAGGGATTAACTGAGTCAGCTTCTGTTCTGCTTCTCTTTGTGATGTACTTGTAATGTATTTAGTATTAAACAGGAGTGGAAATATTCCTTCATTTCAAGGCATAAGGTATGGGTGTGAATCTCACATGTAATGTGATAAAGTAGATGAACTGCCTACATGTGTTTTGCCTAATTATTTTATGTATGTCCTATCAGAGTGTGTGTGTGTGTGTGTGTGTGCGCACAACATTAAATTTTTTTCCTTTTGGCCATTTTTGTATTTTTTTTTCCTGCACTCTTGCCTGAACTTTAAGTTGTCGTCCATTATCCCGTCCTCTTTCAGTCACTGTTTTCATCTCCGTGTCTGGAGACAGTAACCTTTTTTTTTTTATATAATAATCGATTCTTAACTTATCAGAATTGAGCATTGAATTCTATAGACGAATCACGATTCATCTAATAATTGCTTATTTTCCCCACCCTTATAATATGTGTGATCTTCGTAAAAACAAAACAATGCATAAACTATTATAACCCATTAGGTGCGTGATGGTGTCTGTATCTACGGAGCCTCAGCCCTCTGCCTGGATTCTCTTTTCTAATTATTTTTAAGTGTGGAACGTTTTGGGGCATCAGCAAAGAGCCTTTGGGCCTCCCGTGGGTGTGTAACGCACGGACATTGGACATTACTTATAACTTGGAACTTTGCAACAAACATAATGAAAATCTGACAGTATGAGTTTTCTTTCTTTCTTTTGCCAGGTGGATAAAATCTTGAAGGTGATTCCCAGAGAGAGGCGCACCTTCTTGTTCTCGGCAACCATGACCAAAAAGGTAGAGAAAGGCACATCGACACTGAAGGCTTTTAATCGGGCGTCGATGTCCCGACGATGTGACCTGTAGTGTCTCTCTTTGTTTGGTGTCCCTGGTTTCTCCCGCTGCAGCTGGACCGGGAACATTAAGCGGACACCAGTGTCACTCCATCACTTGTAGAGTCGACGCGCTTTTTTTCTTTTGCTGACATTCTTTTGTTTTGGTGCCAGGTCCAAAAACTACAGAGAGCTGCTCTGAAAGATCCTGTCATGTGCGCGGTGTCCACCAAATACTCAACAGTAGACAAACTACAGCAGTACTATGTCTTCATACCATCCAAGTACAAGGTAGGGCACATTCTCTTTTCATGTTTTTAATGTCTGAAACCAGATGTGTGTTCTCTGCTGACGACTAGAGCCCGACCGATAAAGGATTTTTAAGGCCGTTACAATACAAATATTGGATATCATTCCGATACGCCGATATATCGGCCGATATACAGTATATTTAAAACAAAAATCCAGAAACATGTTACAAAACAGATTTCCCTAACATTAGTTATTTGTAGTTATTTATGAGTTCTCACTAAAATAATGTTTTATTGTCAGAACAGAACAGAGGAACATCAAATTATATTAAAAGTCTGATAAATAAAATGTATAAAAATACATACTTAAGATATGAAACTTAAATTCCTAAAACAAGAATACATTAACAAAAAAAATCTGGGTGGCCAACAGGGACGCTGTAGAGCGCCAACACTCATAACGTTTGACGTCCATTGTCATTATAAATGATTCTGATTTATGAATGTTTTTTTTTTTTTAAACGGCCATTATGAATACCGCTTTATCGGGGAAATGCCTAATATCGGCCCGCCTGTACATCCGTCGGGCTCTACTAACCACAAGAGTCGAGTTTGTAGTGGCATGTTATTGGAGTTTCTCACAGGTGTGTGTGTGTTCTGTGTGTGTGTGTGTGTTCTGTGTGCGTGTGTGTGTTCTGTGTTCTGTGGCAGGACTGTTACCTGGTGTCCATCCTCAATGAGCTGGCCGGCAACTCGTTTATTATCTTCTGCAGCACATGTAACAATGCCCAACGGGTGGCGCTGTTGCTAAGGAACCTTGGCATCACTGCTATCCCTCTTCATGGCCAGATGAGTCAGGTAAAGAAAGGACAGACATACTTCGTTAAATGTGTTACATTTGTCCACTGTGCTCTTGAGTTGAGGCATTAGCGTTGATGATAATGTTATACACTGAACAGTAGCTAAGTCTCCATCCACTTGTCCATCAAATGATCTGAAGTTCGGTTAAAAAAAACAAAACAAAAAACTCATGTGAATAAAGCTGGTGATTAGTGAATAGTGATTAGTCAATCAACAGAAAATGTAA
>NC_048421.1:2557205-2641562 GCF_013103735.1 Etheostoma cragini | reverse complement strand
GGTACAGTATTAGGGGACCACTAAGGTCTATATAAAGAGACTTCAGGTACAGTATTAGGGGACCACTAAGGTCTATATGTGTATTTCATGCCTTTTTCACTCACTGGACGTTCTGCTGTGTGTTCATCAGAACAAGCGCCTCGGATCGCTGAACAAGTTCAAGTCCAAGTCTCGATCGGTGTTGCTGGCGACCGACGTGGCGTCCAGAGGACTGGACATTCCTCACGTCGACTGCGTCATCAACTACGACATCCCCACTCACTCCAAGGTACCTCGGTGCCGATGTTCAGCATCGCTGCCCTGTTCCATGATTTCAGTCATCTGATTTGGTTGTAATGGATCTTTGGATGTGTCTGCCCCCGTAGGACTACATCCACAGAGTCGGACGGACAGCCAGAGCAGGGCGCTCTGGGAAATCCATCACTTTTGTCACTCAGTAAGAACCGCCTGTTTCTCACCCGTGGACACACTTTCTTTTTAATGTCTTGGAATTTGATTAGATTTATTTTATTTTAACTTTTCTGACTCATTTACTGCTAAACCATTTTTCAATTATCTATATACACGTTTATGAAACACAGACGGGAGCTCGTCTTTCACCCTTTTTTCTAATGTTTGGGTAAATTATATATAAAAAATATTTTCAAAAAGTAAATCCGTTGACTGCATGAAGCTGATATATTCTGTCATCTTAGATATGATGTGGAGCTCTTCCAGCGAATCGAAAGCCTGATTGGGAAGAAACTCCCTGCCTACCCAACCCAGGAAGAGGAAGTGATGATGTTGGTGGAGAGGGTGAGCGAGGCCCAGAGATTTGCCAGGCTGGTAAGTCATCACATTACCTCAAAAACATGGAAAACCCGGTTGTTGTCTGTAGTTTTAGTAGTAGACTCAGAAAATGACCTCAACTATGTTCACCAGCATAAAAGATACAACAGATGGGTTCTAGGGGTATAGAATATTGTAACAATATCCATGTCTGGATATTTAATAGTATAGCATTCAACAATATCAAGTTTACTTTAAGCTTCAATTTCAACACATTTGGGACATGGCAAATGACATGAGCGTGTTGACGGGGTACTAGAGTTTATCTCGTACTGCTGTGGGGGGACGTCTGGGGGGGGGGAGGTTGGGAGCAACTACTTTTAAAGAAAGATGAATGTCATATCTGGATTGTTTATTGAAGAAGTCTGACCCAAAAAATTAAGACAAGTCTATATTTTCTCAGGAAATGAAGGAGCAAGGTGAGAAAAGGAAAAGGCCCAGAGGGGGAAATGGAGACGAGGATGACACAGAACAAGCAAGCGGAGTGAGGAAGAAAGTGAGAGGAGGAGCAGGAGGAGGAAGAGGAGGCGGGGGAGGAGGAGGAGGAGGAAGAGGAGGAGGAGGAGGGATGAAGAAGAGGGGTGCAGCTGCCTGGAGGGGAGGACGCTGAAGCCTCCTACATTAACAGACTGTACATAACCATAACACATGCGTTTTCCTGCCCCTCTAGAAGATCTTTCTATTTGTAATAAAATGGCGCTGTAAGAACCAAAGCTGGTGTTTTTCGTAGCGTGATGTGTGATAGGGCTCTAGTTATGGAACACGCTTGCAGACATGCTCAGTCCGTCTTGGCAGATTTTGCACCTGAACTAGCTACTGTATATCATAATCGGCTCGTCACATGGTCAATAAGAGATTTGACATTGGACAACATCAACATACATATTACCCAGAAATCATCATTGCACATCTGTGTTCAAACAAAAAATACCAAAGAAAAGAAGAGTTTAAAATGATTACCTTTTAGTGAAAGCTGCCATTTGGATGTCATCTAAACGGGTCATTTGTGTCGAGCCAATTAATTTATTTATCAAGTGCCCTGTACTAATGTCCCCCCACCCCTTCAATTTCAGCAATAACCACATTAATTCTAGGGTGAGTTTTTCAACAATATATAAATATATGCTAGATCAACTGTAAATTCACTTTTTAAACCTGAAAAAAACCTTCCCCAGGAATCTTTGTCACTTTTTTCATCCCTTATGGGTTTGCACCCATGTGTATAGCAAATGGCATTTAAAAAAAAATTTTTTATTTACCACAAGTTCTTTGAAGGTGAGGTGTATTTCCAATACGGCAGTCTGAGTCCAACTCCAAGTCATTCACTCTGCCCAACACATTGTTGGAGGGCCACCCTGTCCATGGGCCCCCACCCCACGGGCCCCAGTGCAACCACTCTGTCTATATTTACACCCTAGGTGGGTTGTGTCAAAAATAAAGTGCTGCTGTTATGGCTTTCAGACACAAGAGGGGGGTGTTTGAGTTTACAGCAGGAGAAGGGGACTTATGGCTTAATGGATGCCCTTTGAATGACATAAAGCCACTGTCTTTAAACTTTGTAAAAAAATAAATTCCTAAATTCCTTAAGGGATTTTGTTTTTATTTAGCATGAAGACCCTGTGAGATAGACTGTTCATTACGATATTCTGCAGTGATAATGGACATATTTCTAAGCGTCTCTGTGTTGCCTTCTTTAACTGTCTGTGTCTTGCGGGCACGCAACAGTTGTAATATCGATCTTTTTTGCACTCATGTCATTGGTTTGCAAATTGGTTTCTGTCAGCCAATGATGGAGAGGGGGAGAGAGAAAGACCGCAAAAGTGAATGCCCAATTGTCTCCAGACTGCATCTAGTGGGTGTGTGCAGTGCATAGATATTTGGGGGATAGATTTCAAAAAGCGTAAACTGAAGCATAAAGTCATCCTAAAAACCTAATCAATGTGTTCATTCGAGACTTAAAGACATCACCAGCACACACGACCCACATTTCTGCTCGGGTGAATCACTCCAGAGATTGTCACAGTGGTGTATTTAACTGCATGGTCACTCTATGTGAGCACGGTCCATCGTAGGCGGGCACAGCAGCGGTCAAGTCGGCTCGGTTTAGGAGGGGCCCCAGTGTAGAGGTAGCACTGTGCCTGCTGTGGTGCATACCGAAGCCCCGATACATGCCTGCGGTTCAGTCGTGTGGAGCAGCTAGTCGCACGTACAGGGTCGCATCCGGGGGAGACATAACACGGACTGCTCGGCGAACAGAATCTCACTGCTGCTTTGCTGACTACACCAGGTGAGTTCATTATTTTTTGTTCATCGCGAGGACGGGGATGAGAGAGAGAGAGAGAGCGCGCGCGCGCGAGAGGACGGGGATGAGAGAGCGCGTGGGGAAATGTAGCCACTGTAGATAAACGGACCAGTGTCCAGGATGGAGGATGCATGGAGGTCTTCTGGAAACTTAGTTTGACTGTGACTTTGTTCATTATTTGGGTAATTAGCTCGTGAGTTAAGAACACACTTTTTTAAATGTGAGATAGCAAAGCTTGCTGACCCTTTCCCCGCTTGATAAAAGGTAATGAAACTCATAATAGAGAACAGAATATAAGTGCTAATTAGCTAAGCTGTTGCATAAGCTCCACCATCTGTATAATGCAGGTTGGCGGGTTGATATGATCTGGACGACGCGGATATGTGTCACAGTGGCTTATTCGCTTTACCGCAAGATTTCTGGACGAAAGAGGACAATTCACGACGTTATATCTGCCGTTAAGCCTACGCAGTATGCAGTATGCGCATTGCTATTGTGCAGACCCGTCCAGTGAGAAGTCGTGCTAACCACCAAACCTACACTAGCCTATAACCTGGGTTTTTAAAATGTAGTCCAGGTTTTAATTCGGGTCACCGTTCAGGGATGTGACCAAACTGGTCACACACTGAATCCCTTCCTCAGTGTTCCCTGTGCATTACTTTGTTATTACACCAGATATGAGGAGGTATTATAGGGTTGCAACTAAGATATTATTTTCATTGTCGAATAATCGGTCGATTATTTTCTCGAATTAATTGATTAGTCGTTTGGTCAATAGTTAGACTTAGACTTCTCTTTATTAATCCTTTTGGAATGGCTCCTGCAAGGAAATTGAAATAAAAATAATACAAATGTAAGTAAAAAAGAGGAGGTTATGAACTAGAAAATATTAATTTAAGAAGCTGCAGTTAGAATTTTGATATCATTTTCATAAAAAAGCGATAAACTGGTGAATCGATGATGAAAAATAGTTGGCGATCAGTTTAATTGTTGGAAACTAGTCGATTCATCTTTGCACCTCTAATATCTCTACTACATATAACGATCTGTTTGTAATGTGATTGGTCATTCAATTTTTAAATATGTGTAGTTACATAATGAAATAAGATATAAGAGTGCTCACAAAATGACATTCTCTCTCTCTGTACTGGTCACAGAGGGTAAAAGTACACATAAGTGTGTGTATTATGTTTCATATCTGGCACGTAATGTCTTAGGTGCCAATCCCAACTCCCCTGTCTGTTCTAGGTGGCCACGTTGCTCTGGTAAAACCCAGGTAAGATGTCTCATCGGAGTGGGCAAGAGGACCCAGAGCGGTACCTGTTTGTGGACCGGGCTGTGGTTTACAACCCAGCCACACAGGCTGACTGGACGGCCAAGAAGCTGGTCTGGATCCCCTCTGAGCGCCATGGCTTTGAGGCGGCCAGTATCCGGGAGGAGCGCGGCGAGGAGATGCTGTTGGAGCTGGCTGAGAACGGGAAGAAGGTAGTGATCAGCAAGGATGACATCCAGAAGATGAACCCGCCCAAGTTCAGCAAGGTGGAAGACATGGCCGAGCTCACGTGCCTGAATGAGGCGTCCGTGCTGCACAACCTGAAGGACCGCTACTACTCGGGACTCATATACGTGAGTGACAGACCTTTAAATGTGTCTGTGTTTTTGTAACAGTCTATACTTTCTACACACAAGGGAATGGTTAACTCACGGATCCCCGGGTTCTCACAGCTGTAGATTGACTTTCACTCCTAGTTGTTATTATTTAGAAATTATGGGCAGTTTTTCTGCTTGTGTGAACACTGGTCTTAACTTTTGAGCGTCTGTCTTTTACGCTCTTGTGTGACAGTGGGGACAGAGAGGACGTTGAGCTTTTAGCTATTCACACACACACACACACACACACACACACACACACACACACACACACACACACACACACACACACACAGTATGAGTGGCAGATATTTTAACCATTGCCAGACTTTTACCCCCACTGGATCTTGTCTCCCTATTGCCCCTGGGTCACCTTCCCCCCATCTCTCACCTCGGCCAAATATGGCCTCCTCCATAACACTACTGGTTTCTGTTTGTTTGTCCTGCTCTGTGCTCCTACGGGTTGGCCTCGTTTGATCCCAGAGATGGCTTGACCTCTCTCTTTTTCTCTCGCTCTCTCTCTATCTTCCATGGCATTGCCACAGTGTAAAACTAAACTAATGTTATTATGGTAAAAAATGCAGGGTCAGTGAATTATTATTTAATTTTTTAAGATTATTTTTGGGGCTTTTCTGCCTTAAATTTTTGACAGGACAGCTGTGAGAAAGGGGGAAGACATGCAGGAAATGGTCACAGGTCGGGTTCAAACCCTCAACCTCTGCGTTGAGGCATAAACCTCCCGGTACATGTGCGCCTGCTCTACCACTGAGCCAACCTGGCCATGGGGACCCTTAATTATTTATTTATTTAAAGAAAGAATCTTTCACTGTGTCGCATTTTGTTTTTTAGAAATGTAATTTAGCTTACTGTTGAATGTAATCTTCTTCAGTCATTGTCTGGTACGGCGCAGTGCATTCTGGTAGTTGTAGGTTTTTTACCTACAACTTGCGAGCGAATGTGAATGCTGTACCACAGCCACTTTTCTTGTTTTTCTTTCCTCTTGCCATGTAGCACCAATTAAAAAGCCCCACTCAACAGCCCAGCTTTATGAAAAGTCCTGATACTTCAATAATAATGTTACGCTTCTGCAGTCATCACGGCCAACGTTTGTAGTGGTCCGTTTCACTGCAGTGCCACCGTCCCCATAATCCAGTTTCACTACAGATGGGCCTGCTGTGATGCTCTAGTTGTGATCTTGACCCATTTTAGTGACATGTTTTCCAGGAATAGAATGTGGGTTGGTTATCACCTGAGACACGCTGGATCAGGGACTGCAGGCAGGGGGAAATCAACACAGACACGGACAGATATAGTCTATCCATTTGTTAATGCATTACAAGTGGACAGTATGGGCTTTTCATAAGACTTTAGGTGAAAAGGTGAGTTTCAATTTAGTCACGTAGTAAGAACAGAATGCCTGGCTAATAAGAGTGATATTATTAATATCCCATATGCCTTGAATTGACATGCCAATCCCTCTGTCCCCCCCTCTTAATTTTCTCTCTCATACCAAAGTGTCATGGTTTCGTCTTTTTCGTGGTTCACAATTGGCTTTGGAGCTTTTAAAGAGAAATTGAAAACATGTGTCTGACAGTTTGTGTTTTCTATCGGGAAGAGAATTTCCCTATTCAGCTTGCTCTTAGAAGAAGAAATCCCTTATGTTCTGAAAGCTTTTCACTGTTTTTGACTTACCCCCCCCCCCCCGCCCCCCCAGAGCTCAGCTACATCTACTGCAGACATAATAAAAGGCCTCCCCCACGCTGTGTTCTTTGTCAGCTTCCATATCTGAATCATAGTGTGATCAGCATCTGTTAGAGGCTTTTTTTAGGTTTGGTTTCACTGGCCATGCATGCTGTGCAGTCCATAGCTCACTTCCCTTTCAGATATTAAAAGGGGCTCTCCATCCCTTTGTACTTTAAACAAATAACGGGTCCAGTTGACATCTCTAGCGATGTTATATCATTTGCTTTCGTCCTCCATGGTTAACCATTTGAAAATGTAAGTGAATGTAGTGGAGTATGGCCCCCAAATTGAAATTTCAATGTCAGACTCATCACCTGCCAAACTAGATGAGTCAATGGTACTAACCCAACTATTCTATTAACCCCCTGACACAAGCGTGCATGCACACACACACACACACACACACATATTAAGCTAATTATCAACAAAAATCATACTTATTGCCACTTAAACATAGCCTGGAAATCCAGACCCAGATCTGAAAGATTAGTCTGGCATGGAGTAATGAAAGTCGCCCATCTCCAGGCAAACAGCCACATGCCGAGAGTAAAACACAACACACCTTCAACAATCTGTGTGTGTGTGTGTGTGTCGCGTTAGGTCATGGCACTTTCCTGTGGTGTCACCATGACAACAAGCCACGCTCGCCTCACGCATGAGGCGGTAGTAAATCTGCAATGGAAAAAGGAGGACGAGAACCAGCACTTTGGCACCAACTTGGTTTCAAAATTTGATTTTGGGAATTCTGTGAATCGATTTAGGGAATTCTGTGAATTGATTTTGAATCAGTAGAGCTTGAATCGATTCATTAATGTGAATAGATTTTTCGCTGTTAACCTTAACCAGCCCGGTTACCCGCTCAGATGTTTAAATAAAGGAATTCAAGTTTAAGTATTGTTATTATTCTTTTGTTCTTTTTTTGTTCTTTTTACACACCATGTTATCAACTTTGTTGTTGAATATTGTATACTTTTGTTGGAATTGGAGACTTCTAGATTTTTGGTGACATCCCAAGTTCGGTTCAGGTGAGATTGCAAATTGACCCAAATATAGGAAGCGCTTTCACTAGCCTGCAATGTCAACCTCGCACACTCATCACTGACTTATTTAAAATGTAAGGCCCTTAGTAACAATGGAAAGCACTTGATGATGATGTCTCCGTCCATGTAAAGTTACTCAGCCTGTTGAGCCACTCATTTTTTGGACAACTTGCTGCTGTCGGAGGCGGTGAATCACAGGCTAACTGCAGTGCTACACACAAGGCTACGCCACACCAGCGGGGCTACAAGCAGGTCTTTGTGTCGTTAGATAAGCCTCAGCTGTCAGAAAGCCTCAGCATTCTTCCATGGCAAAAAGACCGTCCGTCTGTCTCTTGCCGCCCACTTCAGCTCTGCTGCTGCTCAGTGTCCGTCCTGTCTTCACCATCTCGACTCTCTTTCCCACACTCCCTCTCTGTTCCAGTCCTCTTCCCGGCCTCACTGGTCCTGGACAATAAGGACATGGACTTTTTGTCTTTCTTTCTTGCATATTGACTAGGGCTGCAACTAATGATTATTTTCACTATCAATTAGTTTGCCCATTATTTCCTCAATTAATCATTTTGTCTATAAAATGTCAGAAAATATCGGAATGAAAAAAGTATTCCACAGTTTCTTTAACGTCTTTAAAGTTTGAGTTTTGTAAGATGTGAGCCAGCCAGTTGGTCTGTTGTGGCAACGCTGCTGAATATCCAGAAGTTAAAGCCGGAGCAAGAACAATCTTTGCTGAGTTTTGTTGGTGGCCATGATGTTGTGGCCCTCCCCCCAATGGGGTTCGGGAAAACTTAGATTTTCCAGCTTGCTTTGTTAGTAGTGAAGGAATTGGCTAAGGCTAACGTTAGCAATGCTAAGCCAACGTTACGACAAACGTTAGCAATTGGTTATGGCAGATCCAGAGTGGCTCTGAGCAGATTCAGTAGTTTTAAACTTTAACAGAGTACTCACCTTCAAGGAAGTTAACACTGGTCAATGGAGAGTTGCCAGACTCTCTGTACAAATGAAATGAACCAGTCTGGTAGGACCAGGCTTCAGAAAAACAGAAAAAAAAGGAAATCTTCATATTTGAGAGGCTGAAACAGCGTTTTCTGCCATTTTTGCTGATTGACTATTCAACTAATTGCTACAGCAACGTAGCAAATTTTTTTAACTGCTAGATGTACGCATACTTGTCCGATTTTCTACTCAAAACGCTGGATCTGCTTCAGGGCAACAGGTAAATCAGCATTGAAAGTATCATTTAAAAACACATATGCACAGCCACACTGATTCTGATTTCCCTGTGGAGAGAGGTTATTTACATGTTTGAATCAAAGCCACATGTGGTCTCTCTTTCCGCAGGACATTGGCAGGACCCTGATGTAACCTTTGACATTCTGTTTGCTTTTCTTGTCACCTTGATTCTGACAGACACAAGCATGAATTCCTGAGTATGAATAATAGAAAGCCCCTGATTCATACTGCATTTAAAGAACAGCAGTATTGGTTTGAATGGCCCACCCTACTGTAAAAATTCAGTGAGCAAGAATTTCCAACTTATTTAAGCTGTAAAAAAAGCAGTTGTCCCGCTGCTGTCGGTGTGATATAATACCATGTGTCCCAGTGTATATAAAACCCCGTCTGAGGTATTCGGAAAACGTTGGTTATGAAATCACCAGAGCAAAGTTCTGTCAAGGGAATGGTCAAGGTCTCCTCACCACAGATCGATGGCACTGAGGCTGCCTCTGCACCCAGAGTACCCTCTCTGGCCTCTGCAGTGGAGAAGGGGCCTATCCACGTGGGCACGCTGCCTGACTGATCAGAGATGGCAGATGGGGTCGGCTGTTGTGTCTGCTGTTGCCTGTGTGTTGCTCAGCTGTTACTAGGCCACACCATCCCCTCCCCTGGATCTGATTTCACAGTGGAAATATCACCTTCTCTTTCCTTGCGGCGTGTCAGGCGCTGTTGCGCTGGCCGTATGCTCTCTGCTAGCTGCCAGCAGTAGTATTCAATGTCCTTTATTGAGCACGATTTGTCACAATAATTCTCAGAGGGGAAGCAGCAATTGCAACAATTATGCAACAAGTACTCTTTTCCTGGTGAGGAAAATATCTATTTGCGATTAATTTGACTGATATTGCGATATTATTTACGATTTTGGAGGGTAATGATCAATTTTGTATCATTATTTTCATAGGAAAGAAACAAAAAATAAAAATGGTTGAAGTGTGATTTATGCGATGATTTGAGTTTTTGCAGGAGTTGTCTGTAGGTTTCGATTTGAGGGCTGGGATGCCTCTGCTGAGCGTACGTCTAAAACTAAATTCAGAATGGTTTGACAGTAACTTTGCCTTTAACAAATATTGTGGCCCCCCTGCAATTCGGACATTGCGGTAATCCAAATTGCGATTTCGATAAAATTGTGAATTGTGCAGCCCTAATTTTCACTCAATTGGTCCCAGAGATTGGGCAATAAAAAAAGTCTAACTTATACAGATTTAAACTTAGATGAAAGCCACAGTCAAATTCATCCACTGTTGTTATTCATAGAGATCAGATAATGTTTCCCAAGCAATGAAAATAAATGAAGTGACCTTACACCGCTCCACCATTTCAACTCTAGTGACTGCTTGTTCAGTGCTCTGTGCATGTTTATGCATCCTAGTCATGCACATAGAGACATGATGCAGCAAATTACAACGTCCCCCTTGAACCCTCTAGCTGCCTGGGACAGTCCAGGTGCTTTTGCAGCCTTTCCCAGTTGCAGAAGAAAGAGAACAGAACACATTATTATTGCAGCTCCAGTTTCTAGATAAAGGGGATATACATTTTTCATTATCCTGGAAAAGAAAAGGAGAGTAGACAGTTAGAATTCCAGCAGGCCCGCTCTCTCTCTCTTCCCCTCTCTCTCTTTCTTTCTCTCTTTCTCTATCTCTATCTCTCTGAATTCTCTCCTGCCTTCAGGTTGGGAGCAATTTACAGAAAGGCAGAGAACACGATTCACTGTTAGTTGCTTCTGGATTGTATTGGACCTGAGGGAGCTCTGTCAGCTGGATCATTGCTGCACTCTTCATTTCAGTCTGCCTCCTTCCCATCCTTCCTTTTTTCTACCCCTTCCTGCTTTTCTACTGTATCAGCGCTACAGAGCATCAGTTGCCCAGGGCTGACTGAGTCTCCTACCTGAGCTGTTATGTAACGGTTGCAGTATGCCGTCTGCTCTCTGGGGCATCTTTGTGAACCTATGGCTGCCGAGCAACTCGGCCTTGGCTGTAGTTTTAATTAGGAAGCAGATGTCTGATGCTTTGATACATGGGTGTCAGTTTGGTTTGAAATGTGCTGGGGACAGAGACGCATTTGGAAGTGCATTTCCAGAAGTACTGGGTACAATGACACATTCATTTTTTTCCTCTCTCGCACAGGTTATGTTTTGTAGCTTACCGTTGTTACTAATAAATGAAAATGAATAAAAACGTGGTTTAATTTACCTAAACAATGATCAATCTTCACCAATATTCTCTCTCATATTGCTCCTCATAACCACTGAAAACTGTCAAACAATCTAACCCAAAGTGTTATTGTGGACGTTGTCTGACATTAAAGGTCCCATGGCATGAAAATTTCACTTTATAAGGTTTTTTAGTGTGAGTTCCCCCAGCCTGCCTATGGTCCCCCGGTGGCTAGAAATGTTGATAGGTGTAAACCGAGCCCTGGGTATCCTGCTCAGCCTTTGAGAAAATGAAAGCTCCGATGGGCAGAACTGGAATCTTGCCCTTATGCTACGCCTATGCTTTGATATGTTTAGGACATTTTGCCATTTTTTGGCAGCGGGTGTAAGGCTGCGTCACTCAAGGCGCCAGTCAGCCTTCAGACTGCAAAAACCTCTTTTCATTCATTTTGACTTAGGACTGTTGGAATTGATTTCGGAAGTTGATTATTAGTCAAATCAATACTGTTCAAATGCGTTATTTATTAAAATTGTGTTGGCTAACGTTAGCTAATCTCGTCCTTCTGAGTAAAACAAGACGTTGTGAGATCTCCAGGTATGGAGCTACGTTGTCTATGTTGTCATTAATTAGCTTGTTCTTGTTTCCTAACTGCGATGCAAGTTATAGGAGCTCAGCTGGGAGCTTCATGTAGACAGCCATTATTAATGTTAATGTGCGTTCATGTGCACCTGGTTAAACTACTGGTGCTTTAAATTGCACTTTGTTAACTTTTTTACAAACTTAAACTGTTGTTGTAATTACCCTTCTGCTGTCTAGTGGCTCTTATTGTGGCTTTGCCGTGACTGATGAAAGACATTTTTTAAATGAAAAGTTTAATCCAATCGTGACCTTAAAATCGAAAGAGAAATTGAATCGTGGATTTGGAGAATCGTGACATCCCTTGTAGGTAGAGATGGGCATTTGCCTAATCCCCTAGGATAAGCCTAACATGAAAGTCATATAACTGGTAAGCAGCTCTGTGTCAGCTATAGAGGGAATGCAAAGCCCCCATAGCATCTGCAGAATGAGACAGAGACATGGCCCCACAAGGGCCTCTCACTCATTCCTGGCTGCCTCCTGTTGGAGTCAGCCCACAGCAAAGCCGAGTAGGGTTCATAACGCACACGCACACACACACACACACACACACACACACACACACACACACACACACGCACACGCACGCTCTTTGGAAAAAATCTCCGGGCTAATTACTCGACCGAATGCAACACTGCAAGTCAGATAGTAGGCTTGCAGTGAAAGCTATTTGCTGCAACATAAGTGAATATAATATTCATACTCTCTTTGTTCACTTTGTTCAGTGCAGTGTTTGATTTAAACACTCGTAACAGAGCACCACTCTTATGTCAGAGCCCCCAGACTTTGGAACACTCTGCCTATTGAAATCACCACACACCACATCTTTAGTGTCTTTAAAGCCCTTTTTTAAAGTTTATTTTATAGGAAAGTGTTCATGAATATTTAATATGTTGTTGGGTTTATTGTCCCCCAACCAGCCTTGCCCATTATATTTTTTTCCGTGGGTGTTTTATGATACCTCTGTTTTTTGGATTTTCTTTCATTGTTGTTTCATTATATTATAAAAAGACCAAGGATATCCTTGGTATCCTTGGTCTTTTTTTGTTTTTTTAACTTTATTTCTTCAGCAAAAGGGCTGTAGAAATAAAGTTTATCATTATTATATTATTTCAAGGACTCTCAGGGGATTTGTCGCTGCACAAGAGACAAGAGTCTGCTCAGTGTTTCATGTGATCTGTCTGTCTCTCCATCCGTCTGCCCTGTGTCTATCACGGTGTTGCATGCCCTGCTGTGATGATGTAAGCTCCTAAAAAGTATTTAATGACAGGTCTCGCTGTACTGATAGAATGCAGGCTCGATGATCAGACAGCTAGAAACATGCATGCTCATTGTAGTGTTTTCTCTTTATATCCACTTCACATTCTGGCTAGAGAGAATGTGTCTTTCAAGCAGGATATGAAAAATAACAATGGCATATTTCAGATGTTTTTTTAAATTTCTTGAATATGAAGGGATTCTGTTTTTAGAGTGTAACTTGCCAATATGAAACCTAGGGTCTTTTTGCTAATGTACCCGAGTCAAACCTTTGTGAAAAGCATAATTAGGACGGAAGCACCACTTTTAAGATTTATCGTGTTTTTGTTATTCGGTCAAATGGCCTTTTGAACGGGAGAGCTAGAGGCAGGACTATGATCGCATCAAAAATACGGGAAATCTTAAAAGTGGTGCTTCCGTCCCAGTTATGCTTTTAAATGAAAGTTTGACTCGGGTACATTTACAAAAAGCCCTGGGTACATTTTGTTTCGTACTGTTTATTGATTTTGCATGTTTGTGTGTTTTGGATGTTTAATTACAGACGTATTCTGGCCTGTTCTGTGTGGTCATCAACCCCTACAAGAACCTGCCCATCTATTCAGAGAACATCATTGAGATGTACAGAGGGAAGAAGAGGCACGAGATGCCTCCACACATCTACGCCATCTCTGAGTCAGCATACCGCTGCATGCTTCAAGGTATGACAAACAGTTTTTCCTCAAACGTACTTTGATCTATGTTTTTTAATTTATAAAGCACCACATGATTATTATTGGTCTTAATAGCCAGGTTCATGATATTCTCATTTGTCAGAATTCTGACTTTAAAAAAAAAAAAGTCTACAACAATTTCTTTTTAAATTTTTAAAGTTAGAAATCTAACTTAATCTCAAATTTATTTTTAAATTTAAAAAGAAACAGTGACAGAATTCTGAGATTAAATTCATTAAGCCTTTAATTTGTGGAAATTCAAATTTACACTCCGCGTACACACTTTGTTAGTAATCACACACAGGCCTGAACTACACACACACGTGCTCAGGACCTAAACATGCACTAATGGAGAAATGTCCGAGCGAGTGGGCTGCCAGCTGAACCAGCACACTGACTTGCTCAAGAGCAGCTGGCAGTGCCCAGGAGGTGAAGTGGCATCTCTCCAGCCACCAATCCACGCTCCGTACTTGTTGGTCCATTTGGGGACTTGAACCAGTGACCCTCCGGTTCCCAACCCATCTCCCTACTGACTGAGCTACTGCCACCCGGCAGTTTAAACTCAGAACTCAATATATTTTTTTTAACATGTTGCCCTAATCCTCTTCCGTAGTTTCACAATGAAACTTGTATAATTATTAAGTCATTGCTGTTTGTCCTGCTCATTGGCAGGGAGTTTAGCTCACTTTGCTGGCAGCAGGGGGTTTGGCTGCATAGCCCAGGGGATTAATGTGTGTAAAGTGTGTGAAAGGTCACAAGGTCAAGGAGGATGTGACATTATTGTTCATGCCTGACAGGGTTGTGACCATGGATGTATTATAAGACCTCGATGCTACATTAATGGCCGAGCCACGTGTAACAGCAGGCGGCGCTAATCTGATCTCTATTTTAACCATATTTTGTTTACCAAAACTTGTGTCTGAAAACATTTTAAGCGAGAAATAGGCCATGCAGCTGCTGAATTTGTCTTCATTTCAGATCGACAAAGGTCAGTTTAAAAGATTTTTGTCCGATTTTGAGAGACTCTAGTCACGCTCATCCCGCTCCTCGTTTACGGGGTTTGCACTCCACCAATTAGATTGGTCATCTGAGTCCAACTGCCGGCAGTACCCGCCTCCCAACCGAGCATGCCAGGTCGGCCAAAATGAAGGCCGACAGCCCCCCCCCCCTTAGAGGTTTTTAGTAATTCTATGTTCTTAAGTTTTTTCTTGCTATTATTGCGTTTGTGTTTTTATTTGTGTTACTTTATGACTCCTTTTGCTTTGATTTTACTTGTTGTGCCGTCCACTTCAATTTATACAGCACTTTGGTCAACTCTGGTTGTTTTAAACGTGCTATATAAATAAACTGGACTTTTTTTGTAATGGCATGAGGCCGGTGCATGACACCATTCGTTAATACTGTACACAAAGGACAAAGGATTTATGATTAAAGTTGCATTGTTCATACGTTGCTTCTTTTCAATATAACTAGCAAGTATGGTATGCTCATGTTTTTTTAAAATGTTTTTCTTTTCCAGATCTACATTCATGTTTTGTGTTTGCTCACAAAAAAACAAACATTATATGCGGGAAAGAAACTCTTAAAAGCTTTGTTTGTTTCGCATAGACTATATACTATATTATCCTTGTGGATTAGTTATAATTTATTAGGATGGTCTATGTTTGGTTCCTGCAGTGTATCAGCCGTAATACTGCCAGCAGAGGTGGACAACAGCTTCTCTCTGTTTTTTCAGATAAGAGTAACATGTTCTATAAACTCCCAATAGTGTGGGTGGTGAGAGCTGATGCCCTGTGGGAAAGGGGTTTATAAAGAAAGAGATGAGGAGGCAAAGAGAGAAGGCAGCGTCCACCACTGTCAGTCTTCAGTTTGTCATTAACTGTGGCTGCTGCACTGAACACGTAGAGTTGTCTTCATCCTGCACACACACTGCTGAGCTGGTCCGTGTCCTGCAGCTGTTGGAGCTTGTTTGCAGTTTACATTATAAGCTCACGTAGGGCAGTAACAATTCCAAATGTTACTGTACAATTTAGTTGACAAATTTAAAAATATATCTTTTTGTATTCCTTTTTTTATTTTTATTATAGTTTTGAATGAATCCCAGGGTGGATCTTTAGTTTATATCACGCTTATGTTACCCAGATAATGTATCCCAAATACACAGCCTATGAAGTAAACCACGCCTCTTTATTATCATAAAACCATTGCATTTTTTTGCTGACAGTTACCTTCAACAGCCATACTCTTTAGGACCTTAGCTAATGTTAGCAATTCAATGCGGTTAAACAAAATTGCGATTAGACATTATGTAATAATTGTTACAGGCCTAAGGCCAAGTCTGTTCATCCACCCTGATGAAGGCAAGATATCCTAAAACGTTTGAGGGGAATAAAGTATACGGTAGAAGGGTTGTAGAACTTACACTAGTGTGCACTAGAGCCGCAACGATTAATCGATTTTGATAATTTATAAATCGGCCTGAGACAATTTTTAAGAAAAGAAGTAACAAATTATCTGATTCTAGGTTCTTAAATGTGAATGTTTTGTTGTATCTATACTCCTCTGTGACGGTTAACTGAATATCTTTGAGTTGTGGACAAAACAAGACATTTGAGGATGTCATCTCGGGGCTCGGGAAACACTGAACATGTTTTACAATTTTCTGACATTTTATAGACCAACCAACTAATGGAATAACCGAGAAAATAATCATCCATCACCAACCCTAGTCTGCCCCTCGCTGTGTGTGCAATATCAAGATGAACATGTTTACAAGTAAAGACCTACAAGAAATAGGACTTTGGCTCCGACTAGTTGTTTTTGAAGACGAACTGCTGTGATAAGCAGAACCTTGATCCCAGTCTATCAGTGTTTAGACAGCCTTAGCCTCTCTGCTGTGTGCCATCACTGTCAAACGGTGAAACAACACCATTACTTTCTCACTTCTTTTTTTCCCTGAATGTTGTTTTCCATCTAAATGATTTGATTCTCTAAATAGCCCGTTTGCCAACGTTCCCCTTGGCTTTTAGTTTCTATTCGTCCCAACGTCCTTCAGTCTTGATGTGACATTTTCTCAGGTTGTCTCGTTGGCCTCTGCAGCTGTGAAGCTCCAGGGTTTGTGTGTCTGACTGATGTGCTGGAGGCTCCGAGTCATGACATGCCCTCAGGTTGTGTTCTGGGATCCGATGTCAGCTGGCTGGGTCTCCACACAGCTGAGACTTTGACTGGAGGACCAGAGCGTGGACCACATGTTACATAGTACATAGATTTTCAGTGTGTCTCATCTGAAGATAAGAGCCCAACATTTCTTGGAAACTATATTTGTTAAGTATCATATGGTTTATGATTTTGCAATTATTTTAATTGCAAGTAAAGTCTTATTTTGTCTTGTGTAGTGAATGAAAAAAAAGGTTAAAATGTAAAAAGTGATAAGGGAAATTTTCCAGTTCAAGTTGTTTTCACTGTATTTTTAACAACATACTGACCAAAATATTCATGATTATGGTATTTTCCATAATCAAGCAGCCCAAATATGGTGCTAATGTTGCCCAAACCGTCTTAAAGCTGTCCTAAATCATCCAAGTTACGCCCCTGTCAAGCTGTGTCTGGCTGGTACTCTTTGCCTTCGCATCCTTGTGATTGGGTGCTATGCGGAATTGCGTCATTTTATCTACTGCAGTGCTGGGTCTAGGTCCCACCCTCTTTGAACTTTATTGTGCGTTCTTGTGTTTAAGTGTATTTTCATGGTGCTTTTATTTTTATTATAACATTGTTTAGCCGCTAACACATTGTGGCAACACCATGAGGAGTTCTCCCTGTCCCTCCCATGCCTGGCTGTGATCACAGACAGGTTTGTTCAGAGAAAGACTCTGAATGCTAAAATCAGGGGACAATAATCCACAGTAACATGGAGAGGTTTCTGTTCAGATATATGCACACAGACTTGTACCAGTCTTGCCCGACAAAGGTTTGCCAACAACATATCGTTTGGACATCTCATGTGTTTTGGACAACTTCACATTAATTTCCCCTCCTTCTCAAATCACTAAATCTAGCTTCACTCAGAACCACAAACATACAAAGAATCTTACACACACACTTCTTCCACCCTATTATCACCATTAAAGGTGGTAGTCTGGATATAGGACACCTCTCTTGTGCCACCATTCTTTTCCCTGGCCCCCTTTTCCCTGTTGGACTCCTGTCCCTCACAAGGGGGGGAATGAGGTCACCACTGTCCAAGCTTTCCATATCATGCTGTGCTAAATTCCACAAGCTGAGTCACCGTCAAGTTGTCGCAGTAGTCCGAGCAGCCCTGACCATGGGCGTGTCACCATGGGGATCTGTGTGTATCGTGGTGTGTGCGACCAAAATAACCCTATCCTGGGATCTAGAGGTGTCACTTGGTGGGGTTTTAGGCAGAAGCAAGGAGGGACTGTGTGTGTAATGGACTGAATCTCCTTTAGTTTGTTTAGCACTGTTGCAGTCAATACCAAGATAAAAAGTGGAAAACCAAAGGCACTCCTCAAATTGATCTGAAAGATCCACCTTCCCATAAAAACACCCACAGATAACAAATTAAGCATCTTATTCATTTACCTCTTTTACTGACATAAGGTTATCATGAGAAATGCCTCAATGAATTAATCAAAAGGTACTTGTGGTGTAGAAATAGAATCCTGAGTTGTGTTTATCTGAGACAGAGACAAGACCGTTTAAAATGCAGTCGGTCCCGAGACCCCTTCTGGAGTACTACAACACTGCTGTTTACTGGGGATAATGTCCTGTTCAGGCTTTGTTTTTTAACTCTCCAAAGCGGTTGCTAACTATTTAGGATCTCCTACCATTTTTTGTTGCTTTCTTTCTTCTCTCAGAGAGTAGAGAAGCTGGCCTCTCTATGTCCACCCTTTTCTTTGCTTTCCTTCCTAGTTTGTTTAGTCTCCTCAGATTCTCTTTTTCCTTCTTTTCAACCTGAATGTTCGGGCTTGGAAGACACTGAAGAGGACAATTACCCAAATTGGTTGCTTTTTACTTTACATGACACATACAAACTGCTGTGGAAGCTCAGTTTGCTTTGTTCTTTCCTTCTCCTACTTTGATCAGGAAACACAGGAGGACAAATGTGAGGAATGTCCACCTTCTCATCACTCCTCCATGTCAGGATACAGCCAGAGTTGCCATGGTTAAGCTTCTGTTTAACTGACAACAGTGGGTCCTCATTTTCTCTTATTTCACCCCTCAACCAGCTAGACCACAAAGCTTTAGTTCCTCGCAGATGTCCAGATTCCCTGCGTCTGTGTGTATGCGTTTTTGTTAATCTAACCAGTTTTTTTTTCATTTATTCAACCCCCCCATTAGTTAGATGTCTGTTTCTGGCTCATGCTGTTGTTTCTTAGTAAACTGATTAGGCAGATTTACACTCAGGTGGCACAGTTGTGTTGCTGTATCTGAGCTTACTCAAGAAACCACTGGGCCTCTTCAGGGCTGGTCATTATATTCTGAGCTGAATGCCACAGATAGCTTCGCACATACCACATGTACTCTATAGCAGCAGAGCTCTCCTCAAAAGCTTCAACCACAACAAACATTATGCGTATGCGTGTAGACTTTTCCAATAGGCAAGGCAACATTTAATTGACATTATTTGGTTTGCAGCTTGGCAAAGATACATTGGAAAAGCCCATACTACAGTGGGATTTCTTTAGATTAGTGCCGAGTCTTGCAACCCCACCCTATGGTCAAGGTTTCAACAACACAGATGGCACTGTAGGCACAACATGTTGAAAAATGTCTGAATAAAGACAAAGCTAAGCCACTCATTTTTCACAGAAGGGTGAGGTGTGACATGTGGATAGCATTGTTTTCTGACATTGTTGCTTTAGCGCTGTTCATTTCAGGTTTGTGGTTGTTAAAAGTGTGAGAAGAATTAATGTAAGTCCCCGTTCATGCACATTATACACTAATTTGCACTTGGCATCAACGTGTGACCTAAAAAGAAGTGCATTTTAACGCAAAATGTAAACGCACACAGAACACATTTTGATTGGAATGTGATTGGATCGGCCAGACCACATCTGAAGGTGGTCTTGCGTGCGCTGTGATCGGATCCCAGCCAGCAATCTGTAGTCTGTACTGTTTGACCACATGCTTGAAAATGGGCTAAATAGTGGGTTATGAACAGGAATAGGAGCCACATTTGGATTTAATTGTTCCAGTGTGTGCAGGCTGGCCTCCCCTCAATACACTGGCACCTTTAACTGGTCAATGCTGTCGCACTGTTTCCTCTAACATTACCCAACCACTTTGGGCACCGTCTATGCCAAATTAATACAAAATCAGTGTGAGCATGTGAGTTATAATGTTAAACGGAAGCATTTTGTGTTGATATACTTATGGGGTGCAAACTGCATTTGCTCCACAGAAACTTCCTTGTTGTGGATATCATCAAACAAGACCTGTAGGTGCAGTTAATACACAGCGTTTTTTTAATGGCATTCATTTAACCCTTTCGGATAATACTCTTAGAGAGACCTTAGACTAAGAATAAGGGAGAGACATATTTACCTTTTTTTTCTTCAGAAGAGCCAAGCACTGTCAGTCAGACTGTGATAAAGTTTGTCACAAAGCAGTAAAACCTACAGCAAAAATAGAGTTCAATGGTTGTAAATGACTACAATTTTCACAACTCTGCAGATAGTCACACACTGTATTTGTGTCCAGTACCCATCATGCATCCTGCCTTATATGAACTACAGATATTCCTACTGTAGATACAAAATGTATCCACCAGAGCAAGAAGGGGATTTATGAGGTAACAGTCAGAGAAGAGGAACAGTCAGGGAAGAGGAATATGTCTTGGAATACAGAAACAAGACAGACAACAATTCTGGGATAGACGAGAGGAGGAGGAGGAGGAGGAGAAGAGAGAGAGAGAGAGAGAAAGAAAGAGAGGAGGAAATGTTGAAGGCCATAAATTGAAGGGGATAGTGGGGGGAAAGGGCTAAGCTATGATAAAGGAGGGCGGACACCTACAGACACAATCAACAGGATTAGTAGTAGAGATTCATGAATAAAGAAGACAGAGTAGGGCGGAACGAGGGAGTCAGGCAAAAGCAAGATGGGGAAGAAGGGACAGAGTTATGGGGGGGGAGCAGAGGGTGCAGGGGAAAGGCAAAGAGGGCGACCAACATTGTGCCACACAATGGGGGCTTTGTGCAGACTGAAGGGGGCTGGGACCAGGGTGCAGTGTGTGTGTGTGTGTGTGTGTAGATGGGGAGGCCTGGAACTACAGAGCTCTTCCCTGGGAAATGAGGCCTCTTGTTGGGACAGTGAAGGCTGGTGAAGGGCACACCCAGGGAGCGAGTGAGTGACAAGACAGGTGTGGAGGGTGAGAGTGTGTGTTTGTGTGTGTGTGTGTGTGTGTGTTTTCAAGAGATGATTTTCAACCAAATGGGTGAAGCCTGTTAAAACATGCTTGCATGAGTGTACTGCAAACACACTCTTGTCTTACACGCATGCGGGCAGATGTGCCTTTAACGGCAGACAGCTGGGGAGTTGAAGCAGGATAAAGTCATATTTCTGTTAGGGGGGGTCACACATCGGCTTTGTTCCTCCCCACATGTTCACGCAGATATTTTTCCTACCTAACTTGGACAGGCCCACAATTGGGAAAGCTGTCGTGGGTCAGTATTCTTGCATATGTATGTGACTATTTTTATAGAAAGAACATGGGATCTTAAATGAAGGAATTTATTATTTTATATTTAAAGTGCTTTTTATTGTCAGTTGACACATTTTAAGATACAGGTTGATGTATTTCAAAGGCTTGGCTGAAATCACAGAAGTATGAATGTTTAGAGAACTAAATCACCTAGCACTTTTGCATCCTAGTATTGTATTTATTTCAAGACCTAATTAATTTTGTTTGATTTTAATTTATACTCTTTATTGATCCCCTATGGGGAAATTACAATTTACACTCTGTTATTACACACAGGCCTGAAATACACACACATGTGCTAATGGAGAGATGTCAGAGTGAGCTGGCTGCTATTTCTGAACAGGCGCCCTGAGTGGTTGAGGGCGGTTCAGTGCCTTGTTCAAGAGCACCTTGGCAGTGCCCTAGAGGTAAACTGGCATCTCTCCAGCTACCAGTCCACACTCCGTACTTTGGTCCGTATGGGGACTTAAACCAGCAACCAGTATATAAGCTAATTAATTTTACTTTGAGTGTGTTTAGGGCAGCAATTAATGATTATTTTTTATTGTTGATTAATCTGTAGATTATTTTCTCAATAAAGTGTTTCCCTAAGCCCAAGATTGCGTGTTCAAATGTCTTGTTTTGTCCACAACCTCAAAGATATTCAGTTTACTGTCACAGAGCAGTGAAGAAGCTTGGAATCCGATCATTTCTACTTCTTTTCAAACTGATTAATCTATAGTCAACACTCTTAGCTGCCGTAGGCGTGCGTCTGTGTGATTGTCTGAGACGGTCGAGAGAGGTTGTGGTGAGATGATTTAAGGAAGAGAGTCTCTGTCATGTACAAACCTCGTTCTTGGATAGTGTTGTCATGAGAGACATAGCATTGATGCCAGAAGCCTCAGCATGACGGATAGGGTTACCTGAGTGATGCTGTCACTGCCCCCTCACTGACACCCACACTCCAACTTACTGCAGGCCGTGGACAAAAGCAGCTAGCCGCACAGCTGTGTGTCGGACTGACTGCTTGGCTGCCTGATCCACACGGTCACTCTGTTCAATGAGCTACTGATGACATATGTGTATTTATTAATCTCTTAACTGACACATTCAGAAAAGTTTGGCGCTTATACAAGAGTGCAAATCATATTACTTTTTATGCCTAGAAGTGGACAGAGGCATTATGTTTTTGGCTGGCCGGTCTGAACACATGTCCGTACGTACATCTGTCCCATTCTAGTCAACGTGATTTGTAAGACCCCCTGGAGCAGGGCTAGGTGAAATGGAGAAAATCAGATATCACAGTATTTATTTTTGGATTAACAATTTTTATTTTGTCACCACCACCAACACCACCCACCCAGACAAATATCGAGAACAGATGACCCTGTAACTACAACATTGTTATGGCGCAGGAAGGAGGACCCAAATGCAGAGTGGAAGGGAACATCAACAAAGGCTTTATTGACAAAGTCCAAAAACACAAGGAGCAAAGGGTGGAGTCCAAAAAACACTCCACAGCCAAACACAGGAACAGGAGAAGGTGAGCAGCACAGGGAAAAATGCGCGGGGAAAAACTCACAGGGAATAACAGGGCTGCAGGCAGGAAGACGAGGAACACAGGTAGGCAGGCGGGCAGGTGAAGAAGAAGGCACGACTAGAAAAACAAACAGGTAAGCACACGGGGAGACGGCAAGGCTGACAGCTCACAGGACGACGGCAAACAGGCAAACAAAACTGGAATGATCCAACAAGAGACAAAGGAAACACTGGGGTTAAATACAGGAGGTAATGAGGTAACAGGGAACAGGTGAGACATCAGGTGAATCACATTAGGGCGGGGCCGAACAATCAGACAAACAAAGTGAAGCTAGACAAGACTAGACACGACAAGACAGGAAGCTGGCTATCACAATAACAGGAAGTAGAACAAACAGACACTTACCGGGAATCACAAGACAGAGAACCACACAGGACCGGGGAGAAAACCAAGAAACAAACACAAGGAAGCAAGACGGGAAAAATTACCCCCATAAAGAACCCCAAACCACAACAAACATTCCACACCATTCAACAAAATAGTAACAAAATAGACGATTAACCATAAACCAAATAAACACATGTATAAATGACATCACCGTAAGCCCATCATACACGTCTCTCCCCAGCACAAAGCATCTTGGGGGCCCTCCAGAAAGTTCATGTACTTTCCCCATTTTTTAGGATAGACATCAAATCTGGAAAGCTGTTTCTATGACATTTTTTCAAACATCACCACCACCCTAGCAATCTCACAAGCCCAGTCCAGGGTTGACGGCACCCCTTCGTTCTTCCATCCTCTTCAAATAATCTGTCTGGCTATCGTTAAACTAATCTGGACCCAGCTTTTAATGTGTTTATCCATCCCGCTTAGGATCGACCCGTCTCACTGAACAAATAACCATGGGTTGAATGGAACCTGGGTCTCTGCAATCTGATATACATTATAATGTATCCCGGTCCAATATTCCTGGACCTTGTCCCAGGACCATCACGATATTCTTGACCAAATACCTCAATGTCCATGTTCCAGCAATATTGTATGGGTTGGCATGTGGTGCATTAACAAATTATCTTCACAAATAGATAATGATGTGCATCAGTAATACTGCTTATAATGACTAAGTGGCTAAAGGCACAAAAAATAGAACAGCTAGAACAGTCTGGGAAGTTCAGAAAATTACATCACTTTACAGTAATGCAGCCTTTAAAACCAGGAAAAGACAACACTTTTGCCACTTATGATATTACAATATCCAAAATCTAAGATGATATCTAGTCTCCTATCACGATATCGATATAATATTGATATATTGCCCAGCCCTAGCCTGAAGGTAATCTCTTCTAATATAACACAAATGTCCACTTGGACTCAAGGATGAACTGATTTAAATTTGGAAGGTCAAAGGTTGCTGTGACCTCACAAAACACATTTTTGGCCAAAACTCCAGAATTCCTACGCTAATTTTGGCATCACTTCACACATATGTCTATTTAGATAAAGTTATGAGGTGATGACATGTTTTATCCAAAAAGTCAACGTCATGGTGGCATCATGATGCTTTTCTGGCCATTATTTACCGCCATAACTCAGGAACAGAAGGGGAGATTGTGACCATATTTTACATTTGGTCAGATACTGATCAGAGTGACCCTTATCTTGAAACTGTTGGAATTGTATTTATCATCTGTGCTGCCGGGTTGAAAATGTGTGTGAATCATCCATTTTTCACTGGAAAAATACACTTTTTAATAAATGCTTCAAAGTCTTCTCTACATACTGTGTATTACATGAGTCTGGACAAGAGCAAGATCTGATTGTTTTCAGACTAATCTGTCGGTTATTTCTTGAGTAAACGATTAGTTGTTGTGGAACAATGTTGATCAATTTTCCAAGGCCCAAGATGACGTCCTCAGATGTCTTGTTTTGCCCACAACTTAAAGATATTCAGTTTACTGTAAGAGAGGAGTGAAGAAACTAGAAGATTTGCACATTCAAGTACTGGAATCAGAGAATTTGACATGACTCAAACCGATTAATCAACTATTGAAATAGTTGGTGGTTAATTTAATAGTCAATCATTGCAGCTCTACTGGACAGACATGGGATGTAAACTGTAACTTGACAGGTTGGCGAAGACATACAACCGCCATGAGGGGTAATTCTAGTTTACATTGTTTTACCTTTTCTATGGCTGCTGCAGTGACCTATTCTCACTGGTATTAGTCATAGACACGTAACCTTTTATCAATTTTTCCATTTAGTGTATTGTTTTTATATTCTCTACACAGCCACACATTCTCACTCTGATACAGTTTCCCCTCTGTGCCTGGAACCCTGCTCCCGCTTGTGTGTCTGGATTCCTGCGGGGCTACCGAGCTTAGCGCTGTGATATTAGAGGTGCCAGCATAAACACACAGGCATACACCCGGAAAACAGCCTTGTCCTGTTGGATTATTGCAGCCTAGTCCATCACAAAGAACCACTGTGGACCAAACGAGCCACCCGACGGCTTGCCATCTGCAATCGATTACATTGCCAAATACTTTCTGCCATATCTCCCGCAACTGCTTTCTCTCTCCTTTCATTGGCCTAAAGGCACCACCCAACAGCACAGGGCTAATTTTACAATCTTGGTAAGCATGCCTTTGTGCAGCACTTGCACTCTGTTTGCATAAACAAAGCTGTGCATGTGCATGTTGCAAGATATCCTCTAAATATGTATATCTAGGGGATAACCCCAGCTCCAACTTAAGATGTGACAATACACACACGATATGTCATCATACTGATGCCACACTTCACACTTTTAAGTTACAATTTTCTCTACAACAACAACAACAAAAATTTCTATTTTAATTTAATTTTTATTTCTAGTATCAAATTATAACAAGGGTTATCTCAAGATTTTTTACAGATAGATAATTCCAGTAATTCCCTGACAAATGATGGAAAGATAATCCTTTATTTATAAAAACTGTGCAAAACAACAGACGCATCCTTTATATCCACTTGTACCTGATTCACGATGCATCGCTACATCGCTAGCCCCAAACCAAGTGTGTAAAATCAATCACTGACCATTCAGCAGCAGCAGTAATAATATGTATTATATTTCCACGGGACCCTTAACAAGTGATCCTTGTTGACAGTAACAGGCGTGGGGAATGGATGGACATGATAAGCTGTGACAGCAGCAGGCCATCTGGGAGTGGTTTCCAGGCAGACTTAATAATAAAGTAG
Source organism: Etheostoma cragini (assembly GCF_013103735.1). NCBI lineage: Eukaryota > Metazoa > Chordata > Actinopteri > Perciformes > Percidae > Etheostoma > Etheostoma cragini. Next base: position 2,615,495 of record NC_048421.1, on the reverse strand, counting down.
AAAACCAGAGTGGAGTTCTGCTACTTCCTCCACCTTATCTTCATCTCTCTCTTTCTATCTATCTATCTATCTATCTATCTATCTATCTATCTATCTATCTATAAATTCCCAACAGAGGAGATCATATATTTCATAAAACAAGTTGATGACATACAGTACATGCACAAATCTTTTTGCTGCTGCTCACAGGCACTCACTCTGGATCGTAGCATGTCGCAACCTTTGGACAACATAATACATTTTTCATATGGATTTTTTTAAAACTGCAATGAACTAAGATGTAGAGCTGCAAAGGGTCATCTTTGAATTTACCATAGGGCTGGGCAATATATCGATATTATATCGACATTGTGATATAAGACTAGATATTGTCTTTGATTTTGGATATTGTAATATTGTGATATGACACAAGCCTTTCCTGGTTTTAAAGGCTGCATTACAGTAAAGTGATGACTGTTCTAGCTGTTATATTATTTGCCTTTTCCCCACCTAGTCGTTATATTCACATTACCGATGATTATTTATCTTAAATCTAAGTGTGAAGCATCAGTTGTCAACACTACAATATTGCCGCAATATCAATATATCGAGGTAATTGGCCAAGAATATCGTGATATCTGATTTTCTATTAAAATGAATCGCCAACTACAGAAGTAGAAATTCTTCGATTGCGGCTTCTTAAATGTGAACATTTTCTAGTTTCTTCACTCAAATGTGGCAGTAAACTGAATATCTTTGAGTTGTGGACAAAACGAGCCATTTAGGACGTCCTCCAGGGTTTTTGGGGAAACACTGATTGGCATATTTCACAATTTTCTAACATTTAATAGACAAAACAACTAATCGATTGATCGATAAAATTCCTCAATTAATTGATCGACATTAAAAATAATTGTTAGTTGCATTCCTACTGAGATGAACCACAGAGAAAGCACAAGCATTGTAACAGAAAACAAAAAGATAATGGAACCAGACTCCCTCTGTTAGGAATGTTTTTCTGCATGATGATAGTTTCGATAGTTAAAGACAACAGAATTGCGTTTCATTCAGAGCAATTATTGCTAATGAGTTTATGACTGGAATGTGATTAAAGTTTGTTGAGCCAAGCTAAAGAACAATGGTCTGAATGGTGACAGAGCGCATCAGAAGCAGTGATCAGACCCCACGCCTCCTGTCTATTGTGGGGAAATGAGAACACGATTGTGTCTGTGTGTGTTTTTGTGTTTGGCTATTTTGAAGCTGCAGCACATTGTCTGGCTTGACCGCTGTGTTCACTGAACCAAAAGGTAGATTACGACTCACTGTTGCCATGTTCTCCCTCTCCTGCGTGTGTCGTACTGCGCGTAGGGCTGCTTGATTATGGAAAAAATTATAATCTCCCTGGGTCATAGAAGGCTTGTATCATAGGATGAGCCAACAGTTTGTTGTCATTACTTAGAATTCCTCATGGGGGCGGCAAAAACTACGCACTATAGCTTTAAGTTTACATTTTCAGTTTCATTAAATAATTGTTTAATTAATGAATTAATTAATTTTGACTAAAAGATTTTCTTTTTCACTGTACAGTAAACACATATTGGTTCCAAATATCGGTTCCATGAACTACTTATATTCGGTATCATTATTAGCCTTGACAAACCAGTATCGGTCGACCCCTAGTTTGAATGCATATGTCTTTTGCATAGGAGACTGCTTCTTGCTCTCTTTTGCTTACTTGTGTTGCTCTTCTCTTCATCTACAGCAAGCACAAGCTACAAATAGCTCAACCATTGAATGTGCATTAAACCGTCTCTCGCTCCCACCCACTCCAGATCTTATGGTCCCACACTCTTACTCCCGACTGGGAAGTTGAGCCGGGCATTCCCATTCCACTGTCAACACTCATATGTTTCTATGTCTGCTGTGCTGCCATATAGCTGGCACATAACCTTCCGGGCAACAGACAGTTAATGCATTGGAATGAACATATTACATTTCAAAGAGTCTTCTAATTAACCAAAGAATGTTTACTACACCAGGCCAGCACCTCTCCGTGAGAAACACGTGGGACTCGGTCCTCTCTCTCTCTCTCTCTCTTGCTCTTGCTCTCTCTCTCTCACTTTCTATGAATCGCTCAATCTATCTCGATACCCCTCTTTTTCCCCCATACCAGACTTTTCTCATTTCACCCCTGCGTCAGAAGCATTTGAAAAATGTGCTTTGTGGGATTTGAAAAGGGAAAGACTCCAAAAGCCTGTCTGAATGCTCTCTGTAGAGTACAGCTCACACATAACACAAGCCAAACACAAGCCCACAGGACATGGCTCTGAGAAGCTGAATTTAACATCCAAGAGACTCTAACTTCCATGATTATAAAGCAGGCCGTGGTGCTCTATGAATTATGTTAGAGTATCAAAAACACTCAATGTACAGATAAATGCACACAGTCCGTATTCAGAAACTGTGCCTCTAAACGAGCTCCCACTCTCATATCTGTCCGTTAATTTACCGGACATTTCATTGTTTAAAGCCCATTTTTCTTGGCTTCAAACAATTTGCAGTTGGTGTGGGCAAGTGGGTGGCGAAGCGGATGTTAAATAAGGATCAGGCGATGCAGAACAGTGTTATGAAATCACGCTGTGATCGGCCAATAAAAGCATTTTATGCATGTCAAGTTTTTTTTCTCCCTCTTTCACTTTTATATGTTAAGTGTTGATCCAATCACAACAACAGCTGTCAAAGGTTTCCCCGCTGGTTCCTGTGGTCTGAAAGGGGCGAGAGAAAGAGGTGGAGTGAGAGACAAACAGGAGAGGTTAACATGCATCAAGGTGTTAATGATGACAACAGCTTCTTCTCTGCCTTTGTGTGTGTGTGTGTGTGTGTGTGTGTGTGTGTGTGTGTGTGTGTGTGTGTGTGTGTGTGTGTGTTTGTGTGTGTTGGATCTTCTCTCTACCGTCACACGCTCACTCAGGTGGTCCCTCACACACTGCTGTCATTTCCCAAGGGGTGGGGTAAAGCTGATGACAGTCTATTCCAGCCTGTGATCTCAGCTGCCAGCTGCCATCACTATCCCCAAACTGAATCAGAAGTACTGAAACTCACTTAGGATTTCAACTGCAAGCCGTGGGTGACAAGGTGTTATTTAAAGCTGCTAAGCTCCCCATATCTGTGTTCTGTTTTCCTGACTCAAATGTGGCACCATGATGTTTCTCTTCCCTCTGCTGTCTCCATTTTCCCTTTTCATTCCCCTATCTGGTCCCTTCCCACCACTCCCCTCTCGCCTCGTCTGGCCTGTCCCTGTCCTGGAAAGTATTCCCGTGGGCCAGATGTTCAGGGGAACATCTTTTTTAGATTTTATATACACAGCACATGCTATATAAATATAATATATACAAAGCATATGGCCTAAAAATGACAAAACAAACAAACAAAACAAAAATACCCCCCCCCCCTTCCCCCATCCCACAATAGGTCTTTATCTAAACATTTTCAGATGTACTTTACAAGGTACAAATGCATAACAAACCACAAAGATACACATACAAAATCAAATCCTAATCATTGCTAAATTGTGTGCATCCTTCCTAGCCTTAAGCATGACCTGGCCTATCCCATTCATTCTGGGAACAGCAAGCTCCACAGATAGAATCTCCATCAGTGAAAAAAACACCGTTGAATGGAAAGAGCGTGTGGCAGCAGCCAAGTCAGCCAATGATGAACTGTGCTGTATGTCATGTATTTTATTTTTGGACTTGATTTGGAAATTAATAAATACAACGTGGAAAAAACATAAATAAAGAGCTGCTACATTCTCTGGTTTAGATATGAGGACAGAAAACGCTCCTGTGGGTCGTATTTGGAGTGTAGGAATTAACGACCTATATCGCTATATGGTTGTTGCTGTCGATGGCATGTTGCCCGTGACTGTGTCAGTGAGATTTTGGTATCCACCCAGTTGTTCATGCGCTGATAGAGTGAAATAGAGCAGCTTCTCACCTGCATAGTCTACATTGTTGCTTTTGACATTTTTGTTAGTGATTGGCACAAAGGGAGGCTGTATGTTTTACGGTAGATAATAAAACACATACACTGATAACCATTAAAACAGACATAATCTCTACATTTTGACCCCACCACTACTGCCCCTCATTTCCGCTTAATGTCACCTCTGTCGGCCTGCTGAAAACAACGCCTGTTCCACACCCAAGAGGCCCCAGTGCTGGTAGGGAGGGAAACCAGAGGCATCCGAATTCCAGCATACACACACACACACACACACACACACACACACACACACACACACACACACACACAAACTGGTAAACATATACGGTCAGTCAGCTCAGTGTGGCTGTCTGCCCTTCTGTTCGTAGGCTCATAGATGCCTATGAATGCCTAACTAGCAGCTGGATCAACAGCGTTACTGTAACAGTTGAGCAGTTTAGTCACTCACCGGAGGCAAATGGACATATTTACAGAAAAGAAGTGAAAAGAGTTTGATCTATGAGCAAGAAAACATGTCTGTTGATAACCTGATTGTTAAACCTTTACCTGCTGACACTTTTTTTGCTCATTGAAATGATTGATCTTATTGTGTGAAGTGGTTTCCATGGCGCTAGAATATCTCGCTGTGTGCAGTTGTGTTTTACGACTTCTTTTTACGAAGCAAATTGTTAGAGCTTAAGCCCCAATTTGGAAAAAAGTGTCACATCCAGCTTCAAAGACACCGAAGGGTTGAAATCAGGTTTTCAAGCCAACTTCCATTTTTAACACTGTTTTTTTAATGGCAGCATGCTCCTAATCCGAAAGTTCTGGATTTTTGTTTCTTTAATCTGCAAATAAACTTTGAAAAGTGTGTGCAGGAGCATGATGTTGTCAGTGAGTTCCTCTATACGTAATCAAGTCTGCAGAGGATGAGGGGCAAAGGCTGATGTTAACTTTTCCTTTTAGTTATCTTTGCAAATATTAACAAATACATAAAACTTTCTTGATATAATAGAATCAAGAAATACTTGAGAATTTAGTAGTCAATAGTGTCTTTTGAAAGATGTTGTTTTGTGGCATTATGGGAAATGTAGGATCAAAACCTAACTTAATGGTAGCACAATACTAAATTGGAGTTCCCCTTTAACAATGAACTACATAGCTACTTTTTTAAAGTTCTGTATTAAGTCAAGAATGATGTGACATGCACTTACATGTGACAAGATTTCTTCAAAGCTATAAATAGGTCCCCAAGTGCTGTTAATACAAATGTACTAATGTACTAATACTAATGTCTCCTGATACTTTAATGTCTGTCCTCCCCTTTACCTAGACTGTTAGTATTACCTTAATCACTATTAGAAGGATTTATTGCTTTGAAGTTGGTTTATCATATCAAAACTGCTGTTGGAGGATGTAAGGTATTACTCTTCTTCAGCCCTCTACTTAAGTGTGTTTAATTTGCGTCTTATCGTAATTGTCCGGAAGCTTCGAGGTGACAGTTAAACACTGCAGGATACCCACAGACCAGAACACTTCCCAGATCACGCTGACTGTGTGCTACTTCCACTGTCTGGGAATGTGAATGAGCTCTGTCTTACACACACACACACACACACACACACACACACACACACACACACACACACACACACTTGGAGCTTTGTTCCTCTGGTCTTAAATAGCTCTGGACTGTGTCCTCTGCTCTGGGTCTTTATGAGTAAGCAGGCTGCCGTTTTTATAATACCTTTGTCCTGATACAGTCACCATATTTTACTGTGATGAGGGAGTCTTGCGAGTTTGTGATTGTGTGTAGGTTTGTGGGTGAACCTCACCACTTATAGCAGTAGTTAATGAGAGAGAGCAGCTCACCGGCTATCACTCAGGATTTCTTATTGTGTGAAGTGGTTTCCATGGTGCTAGAATTTCTCACTGTGTGCAGTTGCGTTTTACGACTTCTTTTTACGAAGCATATTGTCGCAGCTTAAGCCCCAATGTGGGAAAAAAGTGTCACATCCAGCTTCAAAGACACCAAAGGGTTGAAAATCAGGTTTTCAAGCCAACTTCCATTTTTTAAAACTGTGTTTTTAATGGCAGCTTGCTCCTTATCTGAAAGTTCTGGGTTTTTGTATCTTTAATTTGCAAATAAACTTTGTAAAGTGTGTGCAGGAGCATGATGTGGTCAGTGAGTTCCTCTATGTATTATTAAGTCTGCAGAGAAGGAGGGGCAACGGTTGATGTTAACTTTTCCTTTTAGTTATCTTTGCCGATATTATCACAAGCATGAGATGAATGAGAATATGTGTGAATTTAATCATGGATTGTTTGACCCACATGCAAAGAGTTTACATTGAAACAACAGTTTGCCATTTGCGCCTGTTTCCAGGCCTAAATTGTTCGCAAGATTGATTTAACCAATGCGGGCGCGCAAACCAAAGTGTGCCTAATTGTATATTCCTCAGTATCTACAAAGACTACCAGTATGAGTGCGCCTCTATTCTGCGTGGGAAATTTGCCGCCTCTTAAAAGCATGTGTAAATTAGCCGCAAATGGGTTTTCTCGTAGATGCCTCCTGGGGAAATGGCAGCAGGAATCTGAGCAAGACGAAGATTGGCCAAGCAGTAAGTACTGTGAAAGTATCAAAACGCTCAATCCACAGAGAAAAGCACACAGCATGAATTCAGAAACTGTGCCTTTAAGGACTTTTGTTCAGTTCTAGTGTTACAGGTATACTATATAGGTAGAAAGTGCAGCTACAGTGACATTTCAGTCATTACCCAGCTGCAACGACGGTGCAGAAATGTAAAGAGCGCAGATGCAGAACACCATAGCATGTGAACATGCATCTAGTAGATCACCGGTATGAACCTTAAAAATGAGCATGTAATATAATATAAGGAAGGTGTGAACATCTTAAAGTAGATTACATGTATGTATGTATGTATGTATTTTAAAAACAGAATACTAATCTGAGTTACAGTCTGGAGAAGTATACTGAGGCTGTACAAGGTTAAATTAGGTCAATAATGGGGGGTTATTAACGACTATATAACGACTGGGGCTTTTGTGGAGATGGCGCGAGTGGGGGATTGCTCTGGAATGTGAAGAATGAGTTTTTTTTAATCCTTGTGAGGGATAAATTATTAGCAGCGAAGGAAACCCTGCTGTGCAAGACAGGCCCGTCTTCTACCATGGGAGTCTGAAGTGGGACTGAGTATGTGAGTTTTTGTTTTTGTGCACTCATGAGACACATTGTGTGCAGTTGTTTGAATGGATTAGAGTGCAAACTAGTCGAAGATGTGCACACTGTTTCATAACTTTGTAAACTAATTAAGGATTGCAGTGCACAAATAATTTGAATGTGTTTTCCAGCCTGTCTTGGCTGATTATTTTCAAATCGTCCAATCATGGTTACTCGAGATCGCCAATCCGCCACATTGAACACGTAGTTGGACATTTCTAAATAAACATTTAGATTCTAGATCTATATATAAACATATATATGTTTTTACATTTTAGCTCTGACAGTTAGTTAGTTAAAATTCCAATATATACACCCTAATATCAGTGTAGGAAAAAAACAACCCCCAATCATCCCTAAAATGTCAATATACAGTACAATCTCATCGAACCAATCGTCACAAGCCCTTAGCCTTTTAAGATATTTTTTATGGCTTTTTCCTTTATTAGAGCAGTGGCAAAGAGACAGGAAATGGGGGGGGGGGATGACCTGCAGCAAATGGCCTTGGGTCATATTTGAACCCGGGCTGCTGCGGAGGACTATTCCTACATGAACGCTCTACTGTGTGAGCAAAAGGTCGAAAAAATGTAATTTATACACCAAAAAAAAGGAACCAAAAAAGCGAGGCAAGCACTCGCCTTTGACATTTCTTTTGAGACAATTATGTAGTTGAGATGTAAGTATAGGATTTATCCTGTTAATAACATGTAAAGTTCCCGGGAGAGAAGAGCAGGAAAAACATGGCACAATGTCGTGTTGTTTGCCAGTCTTTTTTGTTTGACATGATAAGTCACATTTAAAACAAGCTCGGGCAGTCACTGATGAGCTGGAAATGACCGTTACATCGGTTGAAAGTGGTAGAACTGCCTGATCTCTATCGTGAACATAAAGTAGAAGTGAAGTATTTCACCTTTCAGTGACCTGTGGGACCAATATTTAATGGTCTGAAAGCTGCCTTTTCCTGTGCTGTCATTAACATTTGTACTTAGCGCATATCCAAACAGACAGACCTGAGGTCTAACCTGAAACTTGATGAATAAATGGGCCAACGTGTTTCCCACTGACATTAACATAAGCCAAGTGATTGGCTGTGAGTTGCTGTGCAGGAAATAAAAGTGTAGCAGAAAAGTTCTGACGAGCTGATCGAATATAAAACATCTGTTAGTGTGGAAAAGTGATTTTGTGTCCAGTAAAGTTCCACTCTGGTCTGTAGTGGTCTGAGTAGTCTGGCTCTGCGCCACTCACGGGGAGAAAAGGGAAATGGGAGCAAAAGCGTGAAAGGGGAAACATAAAGGGGGTAAAGATTTAGTGAGGCAGTAATGAGCTACTGGAAGGGAAGAGCATGCTCAGTTTGATTGGTCCACCCATGCCTAGCCAGCATGGCATCCTGGGTAAATATGGCCCAGCATTTAGTTGCTGTGGTGATCTGGGAAGCAGCAGCTGCCAAGAGGGACAAGGTGGGAGTACCGACCTGATACATGCACGCACTTGCTCACCCACTCAAACAGCACAGGTCACGTTAGACAGTGAAAAGCAAATTTTACAAAACATATCCATCACAAAATAGTTATATACACAGCAAGATGATATAGAATGTAATAAAAGGTTAAACAAGGAACATATGAGATAATAAGATCTAATGTCTGATATCAGTCTGATTGTGTTCTACTTGATGTGTCAGTATGTGTTTATTATAAGAGCACAGTTTTACAAATCTTGCCTTTTGGTTCTGGCCAGTGAAGCCAGTATCTACCTTATGTTGTGTGACCTTAAAGAAGAATCACACCATAAAGAGGAGGACAGTAAAAAGGCATGATTGTCTATCAGGGAGAACTCTGAGTGTGTGTGTGTGTGTGTGTGTGTGTGTGTGTGTGTGTGTGTGTGTGTGTGTGTGTGTGTGTGTGTGTGTGTCTGTGTGTGTGTGTGTGTGTGTGTGTGTGTGTGTGTCTGTGTCTGTGTCTGTGTTTTTATCTTCTTGAACAAGCTTTCCATTCCGTTTCCATCTGCCGGGACTGACCCAAACACATCCTAACCTTACTTTCACAGGTCTATCTAGGTCTTCATTTACTTTACAGTTAGGACTGGACAACATGAAAGTACTTATCATTGTAACGGTATAAAAATATTGTTTTGCAATGGCAAAAAACCAGCGGCCAAACTGCGTTACCACAAAATGTACATCATTTGGACGACTCTTTCCGTTCGGATCCTTGGATATTATGTTCATTTTGCACTAGGGCAAAAGATACAGGTTACCAAACTGCAGGCTTAACAAAATTCTCATTTTTCCCACTTTCAATCAAATTAATGAATAACAACTGATGAGGTGTGTGTGTGTGTGTGTGTGTGTGTGTGTGTGTGTGTGTGTGTGTGTGTGTGTGTGTGTGTGTGTGTGTGTGGAATCACACATTCATCATGTCAGTGCAGTTAATAACCATTAGGATTTAGCATTAGTGCTCTCATTAACCTTACAGTAAGACATGAGCCATGATTATCTGCAGTAGTGAAGGGTCACGGCGCTTAATTGCCGAGCATAATGTGAAGTCAGATTGTTAATCGTTGTAAATGCAACAATTTCAACATTTTCATGCTTGATTTAAAAAAAATATCCATATAAATCTGAGTTTGTTAGATTTTGACAAGTGCAGTATTTGTCACACACAGGTTTTATTTGTGTTTTGTAGTTTAGTATGTAGTTTCATAAGTAGTTTATGTACTTCATATTAGCTGTCTTATTAGTGTTTGTTTTTTTCTAAACTCTTGCCTTAACTTTTAAGTTGTTGTCTTTTATCCCATCCTATTTCTCTTTTTTCTGATTTGTACATGTCTGGAGAAAGTAACTTTTAAATTAAAATCAACACATAAAAAAAAGAAAATAGAAAATTGGATCGTTCTTGAAAGAATAGCGATGCATCTAAGAATCAAGTCTTTTTCCCACCTTTCCTATTCATAAACTCATAAACCTAAGGTTTTGGCTATATACCTTATCATATAGGTATATATGGGACCAAGCGGTCGAAGATGGATGGACCTTATCATATTAACAAAAAGCAAGTCAAATATTTGAAATAATTAAATGAATATAAAGTGAAAATTTAAAATAATGGCACACTTTAAAGATGACTATATGTATCGATAGTTTCACTTTGTATTGATGGTAATGGATCACTGAAGATTGAATCAGTAACGCTCCAGATCGATGATGTATCACCCCTAGTGATCAGATCCATGGGGTCAGCTGAGGTACTCTTATCTCTCAACGTTTTCTTCAGAATGATAAGCAGGGGCACACGGCACTATCTTTACAACATGTAAAAGGCTATACTACCTGAACTTCCTTTTGTTGTTGTAGTTTTTGCCCGTAAAGCCATGGTATCTATTACTGCTCCACAACTCCAAACAAATGACATCTGCTTCTGCCAGGGGGACAAAGCATGTGCAGCAGAGGAACGTGGTGTTTATTAAGGCACTAGAGCAACACTTGAGGTAACCGTATGGGTATTTTTACTAACACCAGTTGTTGGGGGGGAGGCGCTTGGAAGGCCCAGAGTCACACTTCAAATACAAATCACAAAATCACAATTTGGTACAGATTTATTTCCATTATTCATTGCAGATTGCAGCCAAGAGCTAATTTCAGAAGCATGAGGTCACACATGCAAACTGTCTCTCTCTTTAATCATGCAAAGCTGAAGAGATGTTGCTCAGACACTGTTGAGTGAACGTCTGTGTTTTTGTTTTCCTACTCATGATAGGTTACGCAGTGTTACAGGCCTCAGGCCAACGAGGCTGGAGCTGTGCAAGGTCTTGGGAAAATCAACATTAGATGCATATGATAAGCTGCAGGTTTATATAGATGTGTTGCTGTGAAACACCGACAGGAGGAGTAATCAAACTTTGACCCCTGTTGAGGCCTGCATGAATAACTGTTATAAAATCACGATCTTGATTTACCCTGTTTACAATTAAATTTTCAAGTAACTTTGATTAAAAAAAAAAATCATTTTGCAAGCCCACTGCATGACAAATGCTACTACTTTCTTCTGTGAGTTTTAAACATAGACCGTATAAAATAGGTTTTAAAGTCCTCCCAAGCGCTGCGATGCTCTCCCTTCTCTTCATTGGAGCCTCTATGTTTACAGGCTTGTGGTGATGAGCAACGTGCTATGGGTGCCAAAAGAAATCTATGTTTGGTACTGCCAATTAGTTTTGTTTTGTTGTGGTTAAAGCAATTGTGGCAAAGAATTGTGATATCAATTCTAAGCAAACAAATCGTGACTCATATGTTTCCCCGATTGTGCAGGCCTGCCCATGTTTCTTAGGCCTCATCATCACGGGACATGGAGCAAGTTAAATCCAGCAGCTCGTTCATCATTTCCACTATTGCACTCTCATGCAAAACTCAACTGTGCAGACATTTTAGTTCTCCGCATTTGTGTTTGAGCGCGTCTGCATTACATATGCATTCTTTATTTGGATGATAACACAACATTTAATGATACAAGGTATCCCGCTACACACACACACACACACACACACACACACATCCTTGCACAGGAACAAAACATTGTAAAGACTTTTTGAAAACTGACCCAAATCAACAAGGCGGGGGTTTTGTTCTGAACTCGCTTTTTTTCAAAAGAAGAGCAAGGAGACAAAAGGAAACATTTAACACGGACACAGTGGGATATAATCTGCTCCCATTCCTTAACAATTAGTTTGCTGGAAATGACTTGGACCAAGAATTTACTGTGAACTTTTTTGTGATTGAAATATCATCTTCAGGCCTCGTGAATGAAATAAAGCTTGGTCGCCAAAAGTTGCATTCTGGGCAATTTTGAGTAATTAGCATAATACGCTGTTCAAAGTTAGAGACTAACTAACAAATTAACACAGTTGTATGTTTAATGGTGTTTAGTGTTACTGTGTTGTATGTTTAAATTAAGTGCTTGTGGTATTGCGGTTGCATTTTAACGTGCTCATATTATGCTAATTTTTGAATTCATAATTGTATTTAGAGGTTATATCAGAATAGGTTGACACAGTTAAAACACCATATTTTGTTGTACTACACATTGCTGCAGCTCCTCTTTTCATCCTCTGTGTTAGCTCTCCGTTTTAGCTAGAGAGTGAGCCGTCTCACTTTTAGGTAAGGACTACTAGCCAGTCAGAAGCAGAGTATGTGGGCGTGCCACACTAGCAGCTAGGCGAGCATTATAACACGTGTTACAAAGTGACGCATGTTCGTCAAAAAAGTAAAGACTGGACTACAGTAGAGCTGTTTGGAGCAGTTTGTGAACAGTGTTTTCTGTTGGAGATGGTAAATCCCTTTGGGGGGGACTTAGGGCTACATGCACAAAAATGATATATAGCCCAATAAAGGAAAGGGAAAAAGCCAAAAAGCTAAATTTTAGCCCTTTAATGTTTTAGAGAAGCCAAAGACAAATACCATTAAAGTAGACAATAAAGTCTAGTCTTATCTGAAAGCAATTTTTCTTAACTTCACTGTGGGTTGCCCCTGGTACCAAAGGCTCTTGGGTTCAAAACGATAAAAGAAATTGCAATTTCATGCAAGCAAAGAGAGATGTTGCCCATGTGTGACATGTTGTTTACCAGTGGTATATTAAACTAGGACATGTTATCATTTTGACAGTTTCTGTTAGCTATTAAACGTGTCAGTACCCTCTGGGATCTGGTTTTTGTAATTCTTTGTAGTGTGCAGCAGCCTTCAAAGTTGAGAGGTCACACACTTCAGTGGACATAGCTAATCCTGTCATCTGGTCTTCCATCTGAATCCCTCGGTGATGAAAGGTGTTAGAGCTTCAGTTACTAGTCTACATTTCAGTTTATTACACAGCACGGCTTGGTGGGTAGTCGGGATGAAGGAGGCTGAGTAATGAGCTGTTGTCTGTCACATACTGGATTAATGTGGCTTTGGTGTCCACGGAGGAATATTTCAGTGTTTCACATTAGTCTCAGGAAAAATCCACATCAGTTGTGTGCTCCTTTGGGAGTGATCCGACTGCACAGTTCTCCTGTATTTGCGTGTTGCTGCTCTGCAGTGCACCAAGACAAAGACCCAGAGAAGTTGCATTGCATTTGAGTGTTATAGTCCAACAGCTTGGCCACAAAATGCCGTCTTTGTAATTATTGTATGTTTGTAACGGACGGTGAAACCGAAATAAATGTGCTGACTGTGTTTTTCTGTTTTCTCTGAACAGATCGTGAGGACCAATCAATCCTTTGCACGTAAGTACCACAACCCTTAACTCTATTAATCGTCCTCTTCTCCTCTCCAGAGGGCACTTCTCTGTTGGGACAGGTAGTCTGTTCGTTAGGGTGGTTCTGGCAATAAAGCAGCTTAATGGGCTGGAAAATGAAACTGTCTTAAGAGGAAGATTTCACATGCTGCACCTTAAGAGGTTCAAGGTCTCACTTCTTGTCCTCAAAGTATTATTTACCTTACAGTAGGGCTGGGCAATATGGAAAAATCAAATATCACAATATTTTTGACCAAATACCTCGATATTGATACCACAACAATATTATAGTATTGCCTGGTTTCCTGGGTATTTTTTCTCTGTGAAGTAACCCTTTCCCCATCTTCCTCCATGTTCCTCTCCCCCTGAGTCAGTTGGCCAGCTCCGGTCACACTGCTGTTTTATTTAAGGACTAGTTTCAAGTAGCTTTTTGTGGATGTTGGGTTGTGCAGCAGCTCTACCCAACACTGAGGGAGTTATGAGTGCGGTTTGGGGCCCTGTCTTCATCTTCTTTGGCAGAGAGTAATTAAGTGACACACTCTTTGAATGTGGCTTGTGTTGACGCAATGACAAAGACAAGCACAATTGCATAATCTGTCCTAAATTCAGAAAACGACACCCTCTGTTGGTGACAGTGCAGCCATTTTAGCAGTGTTACTGATTATTTTAGCACCAGAGAGGACGTCAGCTGTTAATAAGCTAAATCTAGTTATGTGCCATCAAGCTAAGGTGCTGACAAACAAAATACTGCATAGATTTCTGATGTATCCACATTTAAATTTTACCCTTAGCATGCTTTAGCTTAACTTACAGAAATATAAATAGAGAAATTGACGAGGAAGCACCTTCACGCAATACTAAGTCAATGGAGTGCGATGAATTGTGTTTTCCTCCGGTGTGGGCGGGACTTAAATGCAATCTGTTCATATGTCTATATGCTGCGTCCCAAAGTTAAACAGTTAAACTAGTGACCCGCTGACATATGAGAGTTCTTAGGGAATGATCAACAGAAGATCATTGAGATGTCCTGCCCAAAGAGACCTCGTAACCCTGCATGCTCACAGCTTATCTATAGAAGAAAAAACAGGATAAAATGAGAGGAAAGCCATCTTTTTTTCATAAGGAATATTCCGACACTATGAAACTATGAAGGCATAAAGCCGTAGATGTGGAACTTACTTGACCTGCACATATTCTATGCCTGCCTCCTGCGTTTGAGGACTCGCCCCTTGACTGCAGTGGTCTATGTGCAGTAGAGTTAATAGCCAGCTAGACTAAAGCCACTGGTATGTAGCTAGATGTAGTGTTGCTGGCCTGGTTCCGGTGTTGGCTCTGATGGACTCTGGTAAGCTGACTGTGGGAGCTGTGGATGGATGTGCCTGAACAGAGCTATCATTACAGATGGCTCAAAAGCAGAGCTTGGAAACTTTTGGAGACCCACCAAACCACAGGGTTCTCCAGTAAAACCGGCTGACAGGCAAATGGATGGATTTAAGAAACAACAACATATATCTTGATGGTTGTCCACTCTCTCTACCTCTCTTCTCCTTTTCTCTTTGTTTATTCTTTCCATGACTTCCTTCAATCACTCTTGACCACCTCAATGACTAGTTATTTTGGTTAGGGTTTTATTGTGTTTTGTCTCTACCTTGCTAAATTATGGACAACTTACATGGATTAATTTCCTGTAATGTGGCTATGCCTCACCACAATAGACTGTAATAATATTGAATGAAGCTTTGGGTCTGAAATTGATACCTTTTAATTTTTAGCAGGGGGCAAATTCACTTGCTCCTATAGAAGTCTATGGGAACATTACCCCACTTTTGATGTATTACCTAAATTAACCTTTTCATAATTACTTTGTGGGCTCAATTGCTAGTTTCAAGTCTTCTTCAATAGCATGATGTTCACTTAGGAAATGATTCAACCCCTTCACTTTAAAATAGACGATAAAGCAGGGGATGCTTTAGGACCTTTCAATCAGGACAGAGGCTTAGCAAGGCTAACTATGGCACTGTGTACATTTAAGTAGACCTGAACTTGTTTTGGGGCACTGGTTATGTTTTCAACTTGTCTTTGAATGCTGTCTCTGAACTTTGATCCTATCACTGTGGGTTTTCACTTCAAAGTTAATTGGAACATTTTGGTCACCTAAAAATGTCTTGTTCAGTGTTTGTTAGCACCTTGCCAACCAAGGCTAGCTAGCTAGCACTAGCTGGTAACTTAAGGAAAAGTCTGCTCATTTTCTGCACTGCTGTACATGCAGATGAATGGCAGCCGTACCCGGAAGTCTGCGTTTACCAGCCGGTAAATCTCTCCTGAATGTGAAACTGAAGTGAAAAACAAAGTGTGCTTCATTTCCCTCATTCATTCTTTATTCACTCACACTTTAGCTCCCTCTTTCTGTCCATGTGTATATCCATGCTGTGTCTCCTCTTTTTTTTCAGAGGTGAATCAGGAGCTGGCAAGACCGAGAACACGAAGAAGGTCATTCAGTACCTGGCCCACGTTGCCTCGTCACACAAAGGACGCAAAGACCACAACATTCCTGTGAGAGCCCCCACACACTTTTCCCTCTCCTCTCCTCTCCTCTCCTCTCCTCTCCTCTCCTCTCCTCTCCTCTCCTCCTTTCTTATATCTGTCTGTTAAATATTAAGCCAGCAGCTGATTAGGTTAGTGTAGCAGAAAGACAAAATCAACCTTCCAGCTACTCCAAAGCTCAGTAATTAACATTCTATATGTAATTTCTTCATATAATACCAGGACAAAAACATGTAGCAAAAGCTAAAGTTATAATAATAATTATTATTGAAAAAAAACTATTCCAATAAAAAATATCAATACTTTACTGTAAACTGATATTTCTGTAATGCGTCAGTTCAATAGCCGCATCTACATATTGCACCTTCTACCATCACGTTAAATAAAGCAATCTACTGAAAATAGGACATTCATGTGTACGATCTGTGATATAAAACATCATTTATCTTATGGTAAAAAAAGACAAATACAATATGTCAAACCAAATTTTCAAACAGTCAACTAAATTTTGCACATTTGATTAATTGAAGTCTTCACGATTAACTAATTGCATTGTTTTTTAAATTATGATTGCGATTTTAAAACGATTTATCGCAAATTGACATTTTTTACTCTTTTGTTTTTGCACAGATTAAATGAACACAATTTAACATATTTTATAAGTGAGCTATAGAGAAGCCGGCAGTGGCAGGTGGATTTAGTTTCCTTTGGACAGAGCCAGGCTAGCTGTTTCCCCCTGGTTCCTCCTTGCTGTTGCTTCATATTTACTGTATAGATGTGAGAGTGGTATCGATCTTCTTATGTCACTGTAAAATGTATTTCCCAACATGTTAAACTATTCAATTATTGAACTGTAATTTGATAATGTGTTCCATTCAACATTGAAGTGCATAGCTTAGTTTTGATATTCTGCTGATAGGTTGTGTGTATTAATCCACAGCTAAGCTAATAGATTTCAATCTAGCCTGACTGGTCGCTCTTTCTGCTTCATGTCAACTATTTCCATTCTGCGAGAGTGTAACCAACGCTGGGCCTAGTGTGGACCGGTGTTCTGTTTCCTGTGGCTTGTGTCTTACATAAGCACTTTTGGTTTTAACACTTGCATTTGTTTATCCATAACAAACAGCCCGAATCTCCCAAAGCATTCAAGCTCCAGGCAAGTGTATCTCCCGCTTTCTCAAAAAACAAACAAAATGTGTGTGTGGGGTCCGTTTAGGGTGTTTGCGTGAATGTGCATGCCCTTCTTCTCTAAATCTCGGCCGCTTCCATAATGATGTTGACGGACTAATCTAAGCTTCATGAGGTATGTTTGTGCTGGCTCAGTCTTCTCACATAATTATTAGAAGCCCACTGTATCTGCCAATAAATCAGCAGGCTCATGATACTAAAACACTGTGTTTTATCAGTTGTTGTTTTTCTCTATTAGAACAGTTGGAAATAAAAGTGTTTTATTAGAAACACATGTCAGTCAAATCCAAAAGAATAGGTTTTTAAACCTGTTGGCATTAAGTGCCTGGCATTTCTTGACTCTTTGTAGGTCCAGCAGCCTTCTGTTTCTGGGACTTATACGTCGTGTTTAGGAGAAGCACATGAACTGTGAACTCAGACCACAGCCACACTAAACATCTCTCCTCAGAAGTTTAATGCCCAGCTTTATCTTTATACATTTTAGTGTAGTAACTATATGATACTACATGTAATATGAAGATGTCAAAGATGATGAAACATGATGGCAGTTAGTTAAATCTTTCATTTGTCCATGCATGTTTTTTACTGGTGATATACTTTAGATGCATGTGTGTAGTTAAGAATCCTTCCTTGGATTGTGGTGGCACCTGGATAGCGGCTGCACATGTTGCCTTTGTCCTGCTCGACGACCACTGTTTCTACTATTATTATTTTTATTATTGGTTGTAGTTCGATTCTCATTACTGTCATTGTTGTGTCCACTGTTCATGTTATTCCATAATACCCACTGATATATCAATTATAATTATAATTAATATTCCACAATGTTTCCCATAACTATTCTAACACATTTCTGAACTCCATCCTCTGTCTCTTATTCTTTCTAGATAACTTGATATTTTCTCGCTCACTTCTTCTCAGATTCTTGATTTATCCTGCAGCTGTTTTTTTCCTCCCCTAAACCAAATCCTGATGTTTCTGTGTCCGCTCTAAATTTGATAACTAAAGAAGCAGAGTCTTGGCTGCGACCTATAACCCGCAGCTTTGAGCACACACAATCCGAGTGAATGCTAGTTTAATGTGCTTTGTTTCAGTAGCTGTAACTCAGGGCCTCAGTGCTCCCCTGCCAGAGTACACGATCCACACTCACCTTAATGCTGCTTTCCTTCTGCGTTTCATTACGGCTCCCTATGAGCAGAGGCTAGAGGAATGTAGGGTGAAGATAAGTTGGAGGAGAGAAGAGGAAGATGAAGTAGTGTAGGAGAGGTAAAGCAGACCCAGAGGGGAAAGAGACTTTCATATTTCTCTTAGTGAGAAAGACAAATGGGAATGCCTGTTTATTCCTTAGTTACACAGGGGCGTGTGCACTGGTTACTGTGTTGTTCGATGTTATTCAGAGCCTGAAGAAAATGAGGAGGAGGTTAGTTTCTGATTTCCCTCAGTAAAGCCTGACGTCCATGAGAGATAGGTTTTAAGGGAGCTTTCCTGCATTCTGGTTCCATGCATTCAGACTTTCTATTTAGACCTCTAGCAGAGTGAGAGTCTGAGCTGTATTGACTTTTTTTCTGGAGGATGTGTCCTCATCGTGATGATCATGTCTGAATATCTTCTTTAAGCATGTTGAGTTGATGCTGCAATATAGGGCAGAATTATTTCCCTGCTTTTATTTACAATTTTCTGCAAGATCATACAAAATTATGTTGTTTTTCAGTTGCCACGTTGACATGTTTACATGTTTGACCAGCTCCTTCTTTTTCCTTAATTTTATAATTATTTTACAAGATATTTTTATGGCGTTTTTAGGCCTTTATTTTTGACAGGACAGCATAGGCTAAAAAGGGGAGAGAGAGGGGGAATGACATGCAGCACAGGGCCGCAGGTTGAAAACCTGCGGCTGCTGCATCGTAGACTGAGCCTCTGTATAGAGGTACACTCTCTACCAGGTGAGCTACTCAGGCGCCCGAGGAAGTATGAGATCGGATTGTAGTCATTTAGTGTGCAGATCTTGGTTGTGCGTGGCGATTCAGGACGCTAGTCATTCATCTTTGGATGTCTCTTTATCTGCTTCAAGTTAAAAAATTCACTGTCAGTTTCTCTTTTCTTGCTTTCTATTTAACAACACATTGAAGTAGTGCTATACGTAGTGCCATTTTCTTTCTATGGCTATTTCAAGCTGGTTTATTGCATCAGCCTGCCACTCTGTTCCCTCTTGGCAGTCAGAGTCTAGTATCCTGGAGTCAGTTCAAGACAAGACCTGATGTGCTGTAGGGGCTATTTCTGTTCTGCCACTGCCCTGGCTAGAGGAGATTGTGTCATGTTAGGGGAAGTGGAGGTTACTGGAGCTGTAGGGAACCGCCTATTTACCCAGGTTTTAAGATTTGGGAGGAAGCCATCATTACCATCATGGTGGTAAAGTCTTCGAATATATAGGGTATGTCATCACAACCAAAGGAATGCGCAGGCTGGAAGAAGTTTCTCACTCATCGTCAAGAGATACAAGAACCACTCACTATAGGGCATGTGTCGAAACACACTCGCTGTATTGCCTTTGTGGTTTCACGAGTTTCTGTCAAACTGTTTGGATGTCTTGGCACATTTGACAGAAATCACATTGTACTGCAGTGGCCTTAAGTAAAGCCAACAGAGCCTTGATAAATTGCTTACTTTCCCTAAGATTGGTTTAGCATATTAACGTGGCTCCAATTTTGCTCTTGCTGCTCTGTTGCAAAGAATTGTGTATGTTTTGGCAGATTCAGTACATGTGGCCAGATATAAGAAATGTTAAGCTATTTGGCTTCTTACCTCTCTGTCTCTCTCCACAGGGTGAGCTGGAACGCCAGCTCCTGCAAGCCAACCCCATCCTTGAATCATTTGGCAATGCCAAGACAGTGAAAAATGACAATTCGTCTCGCTTTGTGAGTTCACGGTTCCTGTTTAAATGATCATTTGTTTGATTTAAACATATGTACAGATTGTATCCAGAAGGGAAACAGATTTGTTCCACATTGACTGGCAGGGAGGTTTACATTTGCATTAACAGATACGTAGAAAGACATGTACATGATGTAAACCCAATCCCTCCTGCTTCATGTCATCCAATGCCGTTCTGCCACTATTTCTTTCTGGGATTTTTTAAATGTTTTGGTTTCTGTGGTTACTTGAAATTCTTTGTTCCATTGGTCCTTTAAAATGTTGTAGATATGAGGAGGAAACAATCAACACTTTAAAGGTTTTGAAAATAGACATTAATAATAGAAATACAGTAGGTCATTGAAAGTGACTGAATTTAGACATTTTTTGCAAGAATGGAAATTGAAGATGTTTTAATTTCGGTTTCATTAACATTAGTGAAAAAGCTATATATTATTTTTTCTGTGCTAAGAGTCTGCTATCACTGTAGCACTGTTCACACATTCAAGCCTCTCTTTTTCCTTAAGGTTGTCTGTGATCTTTGGTAAGATTGTTCTCGGACTTTGATCCGTGTCTCAAACTATACCGTGTTGAATTTGGGAATTGGTCCTGGAAAGTCCTTAAATCTGATGTTTAAAAGGTGTTGGGACCCTGTAAGATAAATATGTAACTTTAGAATATTTGATAAAAATCAGGTCAAGTCAATGTCCTGAAAAACCTATTATTTTAAAGTGGACTGATGCGTTACTTTTAATCTATTGCTATATATATATATATATATATATATATATATATGATCTTGTAGTGATGAATCACAGGAATCACAGCAATTATTGCTCTAAGCATGGCCTAAGTTAACAGCCCTAGTGTTCAGTCCTCATGAATCACCGGCTGTCTCAGTGGAGAAGCAATGAAGCCCGGTGGACAGATGGGCGCACATATTCACACACGCTTACGTACACACACACAATAATTCATTGTCAGGAAACCACAGACATGCCTGACATTCTTTCTGACCTGTTAACCTGGCTTTTCCTTATATGGGAATTTTGTTACTCCACTGTCATCTGCAAGAATCCACCAAGTGGTATTTAGAATGTAACAGTGTTCAAAGGGAGAAGAAATATGTGTCAGACAGACTAACACACACACACACACACACAGAGTACAGTACACATCAACATCAAATACTCTGTTTTTAACATGCATCTTGTTTTCCACAGGGGAAGTTCATCAGAATCAACTTTGACGTCACAGGATACATTGTCGGGGCCAATATTGAAACTTGTATCCTTATTCCTGGGACAGGCTGAAGGAGCGGACGCTCAAAGGATTGTTTTAAACACAAGAAAGAAAGCTAAAAGACAGGGTACACATTGAGTTTAGATGTGAGAGCAGTGGTTAGGCTGTACAACTCACCACAGCTTACGCTCACCACAAGAATTTTAAACTCTGTTCAGCTAATTCTCCAGACAAAGCTAGAGGGGACCACGCGCTAAAGAAACCAAGTTTTTACTGCAGTTCCTCATTTTCAGTCAAGTTTATTTATGCATTGTGTCAAAAATAATGGATATGGCTCTGCAGGATAATTATTCTTTGTTGCAAGATTTTGGTCCCCCGTATTCTTCCAAGATCTTGGAAATCAACCTGATGTTCCTTATGAGCCAAAATTCTGCAACAATGGGGTCTTTTTTCTAATATTTACTACAACAGTGAAAGTAAGAGTTTCCTATCAGTTTTTTCATGTTGTATTTTCATGTCTAGACCTTAACCATTGCTGTCAGATCTTCTGGAGAAGTCGAGGGCCATCAGACAGGCCAAAGATGAGAGGACCTTCCACATTTTCTACCGCCTGCTGGCAGGGGCTGGAGAGCACCTCCGGAGTGAGTGTCTGACAACTGCTATAAGGATAAACAAAAGTATCTTAACAATGACAGTGAGGTTTATATATTTGGGCTAGTTTGCTTTAGACAAGGAACAGACGTCAAGAAAGCTGGTTTCAATTAGCACAACAAATGTTTTTTCCTTGTTATCTTTTAATTTAGCTTGTTAGTACATTGTTTCATGATGATGCAGAACGTGTTCAGATAGCACATTTCTTTTATTACCTAGTGGATTTCAAAGGTTCCTTGATCTCTCCCTTACTTATCTGCTTACTCACTAGAACAGGGGTGCCCAAATTCTTTCATATGAAGGGACAAAATGTATCTGGATGGAAGGTCACAGGCCAAAAAATATATAAAATAAAAATATAAAATATATGTATTTAATTTACAGGGAGGTTTATATTGCCGTTAAACTCAGATTAATCACTTTTTATCGGCTCACAATTTATGTTTTGTAGTCATTACGGTTAGGATTTCAAAGCACTTTCAAAATAAGAGGAGAATAAGCATGAGCATGTTAGATGCCATGGTGGGCCAACACAAAGGGAACACAAGCCAAACTTGGCCCGTGGGCTCCAAATTTGGTGGCCTAGCTCTAGAGTCTAAAAGTCTGCTTTTTCCAGCCCGTGCTCATTCTTGTAAGGCTGGTATCATGTGGACGAGCCGCCAGTTTCCTTTTCAGCAACATAAACTATGCACTAGCTTTAACAAACCAAAAGTATCCTAACATGCAGCACTGTACATTATCTGGGAAGAACATTCATCTTAAAGCTAAAGCATAAAATTTCCGTTAAAATACTCAAGAATTAACTTCTCTTTGTTTTCTTTTCCTTCTCCAGCGGACCTGCTGCTCGAAGGCTTTAGCAACTACCGTTTCTTGTCGAATGGGAACATTACCATCCCTGGCCAGCAGGACAAAGATAATTTCCAAGAGACTCTGGATGCCATGCGCATCATGAGCTTCTCCCATGACGAGATCGTCTGTGAGTAGTACTTCCAGATGTGCCCTGAAACACAGACTTTCTTATTCTCCCTTTTTTTATACTATCATTCCTTCGTTTCCTCTCTTAACTCTCCCATTATCTTATTCTGCCCCCCCTCGGTCATCACTAAAATGTTATTGTATCCCTGCCAGGCATGTTAAAGGTGGTCTCTTCCGTGCTGCAGTTTGGCAACATCATCTTTAAGAAAGAGAGAAACACGGATCAGGCCTCCATGCCTGAGAACACAGGTAAACATCCAAAATCCAGTCAAATCAAGTAAAACAATCTACACAAAGACTCTGTTTTGTTTTTTTTTTTTATCAAATCTGAAATGTATACTAAGCAAAATGTTACATGCTTCCTGCTTCCTCTCTTTTACTCCCAGTGGCACAGAAGCTCTGCCACCTGCTTGGAATGAATGTAATGGAGTTCACCAGAGCTATCCTCACCCCGAGGATCAAAGTGGGGCGGGACTACGTACAGAAGGCACAGACCAAAGAACAGGTAAAGTGCCATCTAACGCTATCCGCTAGTGAGGGTGTTTCCATTCCCTTTTTACCCCTTTTTGTTTAGCTGGGAATAAGTGAAAAAACATTAAACCTGGAAAAAATGTATTAAAGTGTTTATATCTGTGCTATCAGAGATATAAACTGTATAGAAACATATACATTTTATTGGATTAGATTAGAATTATCGGTATCAGCGTTTACAATGGCCGATAAAAAAACAAACAATTGGAATCATTTATATGTTTATGAGTCTGATAAATTAATATTTAAAAAATAACATAAAAATTGATGGTCAACCATGTTATGAATTTTGGCATTGTAAAGTATGTCCACCAGAGGGCGCTCTACAACGTCCCTGTTGGCAACACTTAATTGTGTTTTTGTTTAAAGGACTTTAAGTTTCATATCTTAAGTTTGTATTTTTATATATTTTATTTATTACAACTTTAATATATTTTGATGTTCCTCTGTTCTGTTGTGACAATTAAACAAATTACCATGATACTATTTTAGTGAGAACTCATAAATAACTGCAAAAAGCTAATGTTAGGGAAATCTGTTTATGTTTTGTTATGCGTTTCTGGAAAAAAATGTACATATCGGAATATCGGATTTCTAAATAACCAAATATTTGTATCGGTATCGGCCTTAAAAGTCCTTTATCGGTTGGGCTCTAATTAGAATTGCTGACCCTCACCCTGTTTTTTTTCCTCAGGCTGACTTTGCTGTTGAAGCCCTGGCCAAGGCAACATATGAACGGCTGTTCCGCTGGCTGGTCCACCGCATCAACAAGGCCCTGGACAGGACCAAACGCCAGGGTGCATCTTTCATCGGCATCCTGGATATCGCTGGCTTTGAGATCTTTGAGGTGCTGATTGTGGCGCTTTACTAACAAACTAATTTCTACAAAACACCAACTACCTTCAAGACCTTTTGTTCCTTCACACATGGATTAAGCTTAATCCAAAAATCCAGGTTGTCTGATCATTCAAAGTGTTTTAATGGTTTAATCAAAGTCCTCTAAAGACAAACAATCAGCTTTACACAATAATCAGATAGAAATCATGTGACCATAGCTAGAACGGACTTCTGCTTTACGCTTTCTTTCAGCTAAACTCATTTGAGCAGCTGTGTATAAACTACACCAACGAGAAGCTGCAGCAGCTCTTCAACCACACCATGTTCATACTGGAGCAGGAGGAGTACCAGAGGGAGGGCATCGAGTGGAGCTTCATCGACTTCGGCCTGGACCTACAGCCCTGCATCGACCTCATCGAGCGGCCGGTCAGTGCTCTCCATTTATTTATTTTGTTTGAGGATGTCTTTTTAAATTTTTGGTGGTTTGGTTATTTTGTGTTTTGCTTATCTTGTTTGTATGTGTGCATGGTTTTTTGTGGTATCTTGTTCAGGACCCCCTCGAAAACGAGATGGTGCATCTCAAGGAGTTATGCTGATAACATTTTTCCAAGAATAGTATGTTGAAAAAGGTCATAGTAGAGCATGTCAAAAAAGTTATAAAAATTCATAGTATAGTATGTACTATACTAATATACTATACTACTATACTTTACTACTATACTATACTTTTTAGTATAGTATTTTATAAAAAGTCATGGTACAGTATGTCGAAAAAAGTCATTGTATAGTATGTTTCAAAAAAGTCATAGTAGAACATGTTGAAAAAGTCATAGTATAGTATGTTGAAAGAAGTCATAGTATAGTATGTCAAAAAGGCATAGTATAACATGTTGAAAAAAGTCATAGTAAAATATTTCATAAAAAGTCATGGTACAGTATGTTGAAAAAAATGTGTGTGACTTTATTCATATGGCTATTAATACGTGTGTTAAACAAATTCTGTCTTCTCAGACCAACCCCCCTGGTATCCTCGCTCTACTGGATGAGGAGTGTTGGTTTCCCAAGGCCACAGACAAGACCTTTATAGACAAGGTGCTCCAGGAGCAGGGCACCCACACCAAGTTCCAGAAGCCACGTCAGCTCAAGGACAAAGCCGACTTCTGCGTCATTCACTACGCCGGAAAGGTATGTACTGTATTTCAGGCCCATAAAGGTGTCTTGCATTCTGACTGCTCTCCTGGGAGTGGTAGCTGGTTGGACCTACTACCAAAGTATAGGCTTGGGTACCACCGGTATCTACCGGAACAAATGACAATGCAGATCGGTGCCTCCTTTCAGGGACGCGTAAATGCCTGCGGTGTTTCAAAACAGACGTTACATGCAACAGAGGCATTACTGCACATGACGCTAGTTAATACTACACTGAGCAGCGGGTAAGGTTAGCCTACCTTTAGCTAAAAGCTGGGTTAAACATGGTTAAAATGCTGAAAGATAAACGTCTAAAGTGTGGCTCTATTTCACCGGAAAGGATTCCAACACCAGGATGTACAACATTGCATTTAATTGCACCTTGTAAGCTCATGGTGCATTCAAGTGCCCCTCTTTTGTCAAATACCATTCTGTCAACTAGTGTTTTTTGTTGTTTAATAGCAATTTTAAATAAATTATTTAAATTTGATCATATGACCTTAGCGATTAACAAGCCTTTATTTAATGCGCTTTTTTTAAAGTATCAGTTCAGGCACCAAGAAAAAAAAAATACCCCACTCTAGCTTAGTATGCTTCACGCTTAGGAAAGAGCTCTTAAAAAACCTTATTCATGTCCCCTTTATAGCTTCAGATTCATCCATGTGTTTACTTATGCAACAGCTCTGTTTCTGGCCTGTTTGGAAGCCTTTCTCGGAGGCACAGTCTTAGCTCCCCTGAAGCTGCAGTTAACCAGGTCATGGCATGAAAACAATAGCCCAGTTGTTGTCCAGCTGCTGTAGGACACCACATCTGGTTCACATTGGTGTGCGATTGAGTCTTTGATGCCTGGTGGTTACATAACGTAAGGATTTCAACTTTCACCTTTGTATGGTGGTCTGCCATCTGCAAAAGAAAACGATACTCCATAACATTCCAGAGAGGACACTCGTCTGTCAGCCATAAAAGCTGATATCATCACAAGAGTAGTAGTGAAGTGAAGAGCGTTGTGTCCAAACATCAGTCCTGGACCTGAGCTTTGCCATGACAAACATGTGAAGATCTTAGATTCCACCCAAAATCAAGCATCCAGTGTTCGATACTGGAGCCAGCATTAAATTTGAACTTCATCAAATAAACCCTGCATGACAGAGTGATATTGAAAAGGAAGATAAGTGCAAACATTTTGAGTTTGCTTTTCCAGGTTTCTAATAAAACCCATATGAAGATCTTACATTCCTCCTCTCAGGTCGCCCCCCATGTCAATTACATCTTATTATGTCCTGCTCCAATCCAGTCTTCGTAGTACATTAGTGTTCAAAATACACATCCAAGTAAAAGTCATCATCATGTTACAGAGACTAATCCTATCAACACATTATGGTCCAGTAAGACGTGACACATAATGCGTACGCATAAACATAAACATCAGACAGGAGTATGTCAGAGACAACACCCAAGGGCCAGGCAATGAGTGTACACTGTTCAGTTCAAGTTAAGGACAATGATGAAATAAATAAATACACAAATAAATAATTTTCCCAGACAAATGGTACACAAGCAATGCAAACCACCGAATAGTAAAATAAGATGTTTATTCCAAGAAACAATTGTCTGGGGTTTAAAAGTCTGATAGCCGACTGAATGAATGTCTTAAAGGAAAAGTAAATTTGTAATATATGTAATACAAGTTGAGGTATGACCCAACAGCAATTCTTGTTTTTTTACTACTCGTTGTATCTATTATCCCACGTAGGTGATATTCGGAAACATTATTAGCGCCAGATCTAGCTGTCACTTAAGACATATGGCTGCAGACAGGTGAAGCAACAGAGCAGCAGCCATTAATCACAGACTGAAAGCCAGTCCTCTGGAAGTGTATTTTTACAGTAATGGAAGGAAAAGGATTGGATGACATATGAATGAAATCTGACTTGATAAATTAGTTTACTTTTTTGTTTTGCTGTCGGGAGGCCAATCCTTGTGTGTGGTCATTGTTGGAATATTCAGTGTATTACACCGTAGCCTGTTTGGGTTTAAAGGGCAGCTCACTGCAGAGCTTGTTTAGGTGCTCAATGTTAGGGCTGCATGATATGAGGAAAATAGGTGATACGTGTTTACGTGGTTGAATATCGCACTGACATACTTAAGATAAATGAACAGATATTAAAATGTACTCAGTTCTGGTCTACTGCTAAATACAACAATTTGCTTGTTGAATTCAAAACTGAAAGCAAATTTTTTCAAATATGATTTTATTGAACATTAAACTAAACACAAAAGGCACCATTAGAAAAAGAGATGATGGTAGTTACATTTTAAAGTGCAGTTTTCTACTGATAGTCTCTTTGAACTAAAAAAAATCCCTGAGTGTCTTTTGCAATGTGCTTATTGTATAAGTTGATATCACGTTGACAATAATAATACTACTACTACTAATTATAATAATAATGCATTTAATACTGCACTTTTCATTGACAAATCCATCCCAAAGTGCTACAAGAGATTAAAATCTGTAAAAACAGAAGCCAGTCAAAGAAATAAAGATAAACAAAAACACATTCACAAGAAAGCTTGCTTATAAAGAAAGGTTTTTAGGCCCTTTTTGAAAGAGTCAGGGGTCTGAGCCCTAAGGTGGTCCGGGAGGGAATTCCACAGACAAGGAGGGGCTGAGCAGAAATCCCGATGCCCCATGGTACAGAGCTTGGTCCTATAGGGACAAAGAGGGACTTTTTTTTCCAGAGCAGAGGTTATGTGGAGTAGCTCTTTGAAAAAAATGATTTATTTGTTACCTAGGTAGGTGACCTGGTAGAGAAGGTATAAAGGTTTACTCCTCGACGCGGCGGCCCTAAGCTGCATATCATTCCCCTTCCCTCTCCCATTTCATGTCTTCAGCTGTCCTATAAAAATAAAGGTCCAAAATGCCCGTAGTAAAACATAGTTGTCCAACCCCTAAAGTAACACGAATGAATCTCTGTGTTTGTTTAGGTGGACTATAAAGCTGATGAATGGCTCATGAAGAACATGGATCCTCTGAATGACAACGTGGCCACGCTGCTGCACCAGTCGACTGACAAGTTTGTGGCTGAGCTCTGGAAAGACGGTGAGACTCTAAAAAAAATGTTTCTAAATTCTGAATGAACCTGCATTTATTCTTATCAGTCCAGAAGGATGCTACATACCATACCTTAAGTTAACAAATGAGGTACAAAAAAGGAAAGCATTTAAAAGCGGTTTGGTCTTTTATTTGGGTTTTTGGCTAATCTACAGAAGCAACAGTTTGTTATTGGATTCGGTTAAAATGTTCATGTTGCCCTCAGAATGAAATTCATTAATTTTGGTGATTCTTAATTTTTCATCATAGATAGATAGATAGATACATAGACACCATCATCAGAACTGAATGTTAAGTTGTCCAATACTTTGGTTTATGATCACGTATCCACAAAATTACTGACATTCCCATTGACCTTAGCTGTACTTTTCAATTCTAATAAAAATGTGTCAGCAGAGCCACTAGCATGGCTGTAGACTTTTTAAAGCATGTTAGAACAACTGAACCTCCAATGAAATGAAAACGAGAAATACATTCTCGCTTCTCTCACACTTCCTGTCTGAGTTTCATTCAGCAGTTTGCTTCATGGTTTCTTTAACGTGGGATGGGCTTTGTCAGCAAATACATGAAGTGTAAACAAGCTAACAGAGATAGAACACTTTTTTCTCAAAGCCGAATGACAAATTTATTGCTAATCATGTATTTTCTCCCCCAGCAGACACACTCTCAATATTACAGTCAGATAGCCTTTATAATTAAAATTTTATTTTGACATTTGATTTGTTTATGGAGCCACAGACAGGTGAATTAGAAAGTAAAATGTTTATACAGTATAAAACTTCCTGGATGAATCTTTCTCCTGATGAATGTTCGGCTATGATAACACTGGCTTTGAATAATAACAAGGCTTTGATAATATGCATGTACTGTATCATTACAGTGCATTTACTCCTAATCAATGCTTGCAAAAGGTTGTGTGTGTGTGTGTGTGTGTGTGTGTGTGTGTGTGTGTGTGTGTGTGTGTGTGTGTGTGTGTGTGTGTGTGGGTGTAAGATGTGTGCATGTGTTTGCATGCCCACTTTTCTTTCTCTCTCAGTCTCCTGTCTTCTCTCTCTGTCTGTGTCTCTGTTGCTGTAGACATTCAGACGTTTCAGAGAGCCTCTTTCTATGACAATGTGTCTGGGCTTGATGAAGCTCCAGGTGAATCGTAGGAACACTTAACGTCCGTGTACCACTGGCTTCTCCTCATCCTCTCCTCACTGTCCTGTCCTGGCTGCACTGTGCACCCCTCTAAAAACAACTTGCCTCTGGTTTTGCATGGCTGTAATGACTCTATATATGAAAACATTTCATTCTTCAGTGAGCACTGGTGGCTTACTGGCGCTCCTAATAATCCAACAACTATTGCTTGAATGATAAGCCAGGCAAGGCATTTCTTTTTGTAATTGTGCAAATAAATTAACAAAAGGCTGAAATTCAAAGACAGGTTATAAAGGGTAGTTGTTGCGTGGGTAGGTGTAAACACTTAAGGTGTGTCTGAGATGAGGTTGTTAAGATGGGATATTTATTGTTCACCTTAAGTAAGGCCCGTCAGGATAATAGTGATACAAAACATTAATGACTTAATAAAAGCTAAAACACTTTCACGAAGATAAAGAAAACTGACGTGAGAGTTAAGACGTAATTATAAAAAACATACAACTGTTTCCTATTGACCTTTAAACAAATCATTACTGAGGGCATCCAACAGACGTCCTTGCTCGTCAGGATTTTCTCAAGCTCTCTGTCTCCCGAGAAAATGCAACTACCAGTCTATATAGGCCCGAAGCCCGCCCCTCAAATTGGAACATACCAACACCACAATGCAGGGGTGGCTCAGGTGACTAGACAGTAAAGAAGGCTGCATACAGCCAAAATGAATGTCTCTATTAAACTAGAAATTTAAAGAATATCATTTATATAATTCGCATTAACATTTTGAGGATTGACATACCTATGAACACGCTAAACAAACATATACTGGCAACATTCAAGGTCAATTTTTGAGGGCTGAAGTAGGTAAGATAATAGGTAAGTTCTTGTTTACCGGGGCGGCCTCTAGCACACCCGTAGAACGTGTACCCCATGTAGGTTGAGTCCTCTGCAGCGGCCCCCCAAATCCGACCTGCAGCCCTCTGCTACGTGTCATCTCCTCTCTCTTCCCAATTCCTGTCGATCCTTTGTCACTATCAAATAAAGAGAAAAGCCGTCCAAAACGTTTTCTTGTTGGGATGTAATATGCTGTAATACAAGAATGTATTATCTGCATGCCAGATATCTGATCCAGCATATTCATCTTTTTTATTAAAGAAGATGGGATACATAAGAGAAATGTTGTGCTGCTGAACTGCAGTTGTAGGATTAAAAAGTGTGTCCTTGATTTGAGCAAAGATAGTCTAGTTAAAGTATTTAAATGTATTTTTTGCTTGTTACTGAAGTACACATTTTCTAGGATGTCATTGTTAGCATAGATTAAATTGTGATATGATGACAAAAGGAAGGATAAGTATGTGGTTTTATGACATCAGTAAATATTCCAACATTATCAAATGCACTGTACTATTTGTTGAGATTATTTTAGATTGAATCCAGTTCCAGTTGATATAAAATAGCCAGTATGTCACAATTGAGAGTTTGTTTCTGTATCCTATTTCACTGACAGATTGTTACGCAGCATTCTAGCTGAGAGAAACCAGCTTCTGTTATGTTGGCTGTCATATCAAACCAGCTGTTGGTTTCTGGCCGCCGCCGCTGTGACACCATTGTCTGTCATCATGCTTTATCACAACATCCTGCACAGCAAATCTTGCTTTGTTGAATACATCAACCTTTACTGGCAACATTGCCTGAATATTATCAACATTGGATTTAAATTCAAGTTACTGGCTTTTCTCTTTTCTGCATTCATGTACACTGCACAGCATTTTGCTTTAATGTACTTGCGTCAGTCACCTGTGTATCCCTGAATTAATGCAGTTATCTGTCCGTTTCTCCGCACCTCCTGTTTCGTCACCAGTCGACAGAATTGTGGGTCTGGACCAGGTTGCAGGCATGAATGAGACGGCGTTTGGTGCCGCCTACAAGACCAAGAAGGGCATGTTCCGCACCGTGGGACAGCTGTACAAGGAGCAGTTATCCAAGCTGATGGCCACGCTGAGGAACACCAACCCCAACTTTGTCCGCTGCATCATCCCCAATCATGAGAAAAGGGTGAGTGGACTGTCACAGTTTCCCTCAGCACAAGCTAGACTGAGGACTTTACTATCAGCATATTTATAAATTCTGTGGGATGGTATCACAATTATGTACTGTATAAGGCAATTTATTCCAGGGGTGGCTTTTTTAGGACAGACACACTACAGTGTTTATGACCTAAAACCCAAATTAAAATGCAGCCTCAAAAAAGAAGAAAGGTCAACGGCACCAAAACGTTAAAAAAGCTTTTATTTAGATGGCTTTCTCATATTGAAATGGTTATTACATTTACATAGTACAAGTTTAAGTTCATTCAATATATATTGCACATTATAGGCAAGTTTGCACCAAAAGGGCTTCACAAAGACGAAATCATACGTATAATAGCATAAAACACATATAGATAGATAGATGCATAGATGCATAGACATGCATAGATATAGTGGAAACACAACACTCTTCAAGTTGAGACACAAATTGAAACACTTGAAATCATATATATATATATATATATATACACACACACACACACACACACACATATATAAATATAGAAATAAAAAATAGATAAAGGCTTTAAAGGCTTTATAACATTATGCAAGAGAAGTGCCTTGGGCCTTTCTTATTTTTTGAACTTTTGTGTTCCCTTCATGATTTGTTTGAACTTCTCAAAACACATTTTATTTTTGCAGAACCTTTACTCAAACACCAAAATGTTCCTCTTCTTCAATTCTCATTTCTTCCCCCTTATGACCCCAGGCTGGTAAACTGGACCCCCACCTGGTTCTGGACCAGCTGAGGTGTAACGGTGTGCTGGAGGGGATCCGTATCTGCAGACAGGGCTTCCCCAACCGCATCGTCTTCCAGGAGTTCAGACAGAGGTACTTTTGTAAAGTCAACTGTAACTAGTATACATATATATATATATATAAAAAACAAATATAAGTGTATTATGCCATAAGTGCATGAACAGAACTGTCATAAATAGATAAATACCACAGATACAGGGTATAAAGTGTTTTAAAAGCCCTATTTGCACGGGACTAGTATTACCTGGGTACCACTACTAATTGGTAATAATTGTGAAAGTTGTCTGTTCTCTTTATCCTGCGCAAATCTGCCTTGTCTGTAATTTGGGGTCATATTAATTTGGCAATTATAAATGAAAGATTTGACAATTCTAATCACATGTAAATAGTCACCGCCTTCCACTTTATCTGACATGATGTATGACTTACATGTCAGTATATTTTTATCCAGTGTTTTACCTTAGGTTTATTCACTTGACCGTATTAGTCATTAGATTTCAAATTTGTCTTCCTGTAAAGCACTTTGTGACTGGTGTCTGTGAAAGGTGCTTTATAACTAAGCATGCAGTATACTTTTGCAGCCACTAAATAAAATATAGATGGTGTCATCCTAGTGTTTGATGTTCTGTCTGCTCTGTGTCCAGGTATGAGATCCTCACTCCCTACGCCATTCCCAAGGGCTTCATGGATGGCAAGCAGGCCTGTGAGAGAATGGTAAGAAGCTAGTTTAGGACTAATGACATGATCTCCATTGTTGCCTTACAGGTCACAAGGCTTCCTTTTGAAACAAGGGTGTCATTTTTATGATCAGGCAATCACCGAATTTAAAAGACTAAATCCCTTTTAGCAACAAATGATCTTTTCGAATTACACCAAGCAGCTTCTTTTTCAGGTAGCTCAGGTAGACCTTCCGTCCTTTGAACGTCTCTCTCTGTGTCTGATAGATTAAAGCCCTCGAGCTGGATGGAAACCTGTTCCGTATCGGCCAGAGTAAGATCTTCTTCAGGGCTGGAGTCCTGGCCCACTTGGAGGAAGAAAGGGACCTGAAGATCACTGACATCATAATTTACTTCCAGGCAGTCTGTCGGGGATATCTGGCACGCAAGTAAGGATGGCTCTACCGATGCTGGCTGCATTTATTATCTACTTACAGTTGTCTCACTCAGTTTATGTTCTCTTCAGGGCGTTTGCTAAGAAGCAGCAGCAGCTCAGTGCTCTGAAGGTTCTCCAGAGGAACTGTGCTGCCTACCTAAAGCTGCGTCACTGGCAGTGGTGGAGACTCTTCACCAAGGTGTGTGCTTGTGTGTATGTAGATGTGTAAATTGAACAGACCCTGTTTGTGTTTGAATCATTAATGTCCCACTAGTCTCACATTGCCTGACCTCTAAAAAGGTCTGGCTACACCACAGATGTATTCTGGGATAGGAGAAGAAAAAACTTCTGGGTTGTTTGCATTTCTTTAAACCAATCACAATTGTCTCTTGGGCGGTGCTAAGCTCCGGATGCAGCGACGGTGGCTCTGTGAAATAGTCTCGGGAGGGAACTTGTTTTGGCCGCAAAAAAAAAGCCACATACTACATTGAATTAAGTTAAGTGTTCACAGATTACAGTAACGTGAGCTATTTCAATTAGCTGATACATGGTTAAACCTCATATGTTCTTACCAGTGTATTGTGCACTTCCTTCACAGCGGTCCCACCAATCGGTCCCAAAACGTCGCTAGTTAGAGGGGAAAAGAAAGAAGACAACAAATAAAACCAAGAAATAAGTGTGGGGGGGGGGGGGGTATCAATACAGCATAGTATTGGCAATACTTTATCGATACACAGACGCCAAGTAAGAATCTATTACTACTTATGTGTCTGTCAGTCTCTCTGCTCGACAATCCCATTTTGAACCAATAAATTTGAAGAGAGATGAACAAACAGAGGAATGTATCTTTTTAGATAAAACGAATGTTGAAAATGTACCTTTCATGACATAATTTGAAATTGGGAAAATTTGAAGTTGGATAAATGGTAATACATTGCAATATATTGCAGAATATTGCAATATGTTTAAAATCACAATAATATTATATCATAACATAAGTATCATAATGATATCATATCTTGAGGTCTGTGGTGATTCCCACCCCTAGAAAGAACCAAGCCGGTCTGCCTTTTTGAATTATCCAAATCTCCTTCAAAATTTGCCATTTCCAGCAGGTAGCTTGCTTCCTTAAAGGTTTTTTTGTTTCCTGTAACAAAGCTTTTTTGAGAAAAGAAACACACAGAATGCGGACATTGTGCCCCCCGACTAATCTCTGAAAGGTGTCTGTGTGTTCATCTGTACCTGCAGGTGAAGCCTCTGCTGCAGGTGACCAGGCAGGAGGAGGAGATGCAGGCTAAAGACGAGGAGCTGGTCAAGGTGAAGGAGAAGCAGACAAAGGTGGAGGGAGAGCTGGTGGAGATGGAGAGGAAACACCAGCAGGTCAGTTCCCACCGCAGCAATACTCTGCTGCGTTGGTACTAGGGCTGCACAATATATTGGGTTTTTGTCGTCATTGCAATATGAACTAGCACAACACTCGCATAGCAAAAGACTGTGTTATAACGCATAAGTCAACCAGAGATTATAAAGATTACAGTAAAAAACTGCTTTTTAAAATTTGTCGTTCTTTTTTTAGTGATGCCTTTTAATTAATTTAGTTCAATTTGTTTAATAAAAGAATGTTAGAAAAAAATTCCTCTCTTTTGTTTTGAATTCAACAAGCATGTTTATTCATCGCAAGTAATATCATTATTGCGATATTTAACAACCTAATTGTAAATTGCTTATTTTCCTCAAATCGTGCAGCCATAGCTGTCACCAAATCATAACAAACTGTATCAGATTTTTTATGGCTACATAATTCAAGGTTTTAACATTATGTACGTGTAGTTAATGGAGGAGAAGAACATTCTAGCAGAGCAGCTGCAGGCCGAGACAGAGCTGTTTGCAGAGGCGGAGGAGATGAGAGCTCGCCTGGCTTCCAAAAAGCAAGAGCTGGAGGAGATCCTCCATGACCTGGAGTCCCGGCTGGAGGAAGAAGAAGAGAGGACCCAGAGCATGCAGAACGAGAAGAAGAAGATGCAGTCCCACATCCAGGTTTGTCCTCAGGGATGCATTGGTTACTGAAAATCTGAATCAGGTTTATTGCCAAAGTAAGTTACTCTCACGTAGAATTTGCTGCATACATAAATTAACAAATTGAACATTAATATTATATGTAAAATACATACAAAAACATAATATACATAAAAAAGGTGTTTAATGTAAGAAAATGGAGACTCTCAACCCCCCCACATATAAAATATGTGTGGGAGGGTTGAGAATCAATGTCAGTTGACCCTCGATGAAATAATGTTTGCACTCTTGAAAATATGTTTCAAGATATTACTGTGTCATAAAATACAAAAAAAACATGTTTTCTGCAATGATTAAATACTGTGTGTGTGTGTGTGTGTGTGTAGGACCTTGAAGAACAGTTGGATGAGGAGGAGGCTGCCAGGCAGAAGCTGCAGCTGGAGAAAGTGACAACTGAGGCCAAACTGAAGAAATTTGAAGAGGACATTTTGCTGCTAGAAGACCAGAACTCCAAGTTCATCAAGGTGAGTTGAAATGGGAGGCTGGTTTTGAAGTAGAGATGGAAGGTGTCTTTACTGCACTGCGTAATAAGATACAAAGGTTTGAGATCATTGGAATATGTTTATGTGATGCCGTGCGCTAACCTGCCTGTATCTCTTACTTTTAGGAAAAGAAGCTGTTGGACGATCGAATCAACGAGATGACCGTGGCGCTAGCTGAAGAGGAAGAAAAGGCGAAAAACCTGGGCAAAGTCAAGAACAAGCAGGAGATCATGATGGTCGACTTGGAGGGTAAAGGAATTAAATTAAAACAGAATGCAAAGGATAGTAAAGTGGAATTATTAATCAGGAGTTGTTGTTTTTAAGAATTAAGGCAAGGCAAGGTTATTTGTAAAGCACAATTCATACACAAGGCTTCACAGGGGCAGAGTAACACATTGCAAACACAAGCAACAGGAGTACATTTAAGCGACAAAGGATAATTAAAACGAGAGAATGAATAGTTAATATTAAAACATAATTATCCATTTATCTAATTAAACATCAGTTATTCAGGGAGTTTGTTACACAGGTGAAGGGCATAAAACTTAAACTTCCCATTGTTTGGTCCTAGTTCTGGAAACACATAACAGACAACCCAGGGGGGCTGGATGCTTCATAGGGACCTAATAAATCAAACAATGTATTTCTTTCTTTTTCTTTCTTTTTTATCTACGATTAAGAGAAGATGTGTCTTGGTGTTTTATGAAACCGTTGCATTCTTTTCTTTACTGATTTAGAGAGGCTGAAGAAGGAGGAGAAGACCCGTCAGGAGCTGGAGAAGGCTAAGAGAAAGCTGGATGGGGAGATGTCCGACTTACAGGACCAGATATCCGAGCTGCAGGCCCAGACAGAGGAGCTCAAAGTTCAGCTGGGCAAGAAGGAAGACGAACAGCAGATGATGCAGTCTAGGTAGGCAACACTGAGACCCCCACAGAGGAGCTCAGCTCTTTATAATTATGAATGTAAGTTACATTCAAGCCGTTGCCAAATGAGTTGATAAAAAGCTATTTAAAGCTATCAGCTCACTGAAACTCTCTGTATTTCTCAGTATGACTATGTTTAGAAGATTGTGTCGTCCAGTGATTTGTGCGTGCAGAAACTTGGGTGAAGATAATGGCCTCTTCTGAAGAGTCCATCATGTTTTTTTAACTTTCAGTGTCCTATTTGGCCCACTAGCAACTGTGTGGAGGTAGGGGGGGTGCTCAAACACTGAAGTCTTGCGTCATGTGGATGCAACGACAGTGTTGTTGTCATTACTTAAAATTACTGGTGGGGGAAACCACACAGTATAGCTATAAAATGATCTGATTCCAGCTTCTTCATTGTGAACAGTTTCTTTACTCCTCTGTCAACCTCGAACTTAAACAATGTTTTTGTAGAGTTTTACTTACTGAATGACTTATTTCAAAGACACTTATAAGCACATCTCTGGTAGACACAGGCTTTGAGTGTGTGTGAGTGTTAGTCGACTGAGAATTTCTTTAGTTGAGGACAGCCCGAAAAATGGGATGCCACAACATTTAACTCTGATGAAAAACTTAGGAGCAGCAATGAGAGTCAACACTAGAGACGCAAAGATTAATCAATTGATTAGTTGTCAATAATTAAATTAATTGCCAACTATTTTGATAATCAATTATACAGTTAAAGTCATTTTCGTGGAAAAAAACTTTCTCTGATCCAGCTTCTTAAATGTGAATATTTTCTAGTTTCTCCACTCCTCCATGGATATCGTTGAGGACGAGTTACAGGAGTGATCTTATATTTTTGTCATGTGATTGTTGACGAGCTGCCTATATGCCTTCACTGATCTCACTGTGTTGGAATGTTTGTGATGTGTGTCCGTATCATTGGTGTGGATGTCATTTGAGGGGTATGAAAGCACATTTGTAAGTGAAAGACCACGCTAATAGGTGGACTTTATTATGTGAAGCTTCTTTTAAAAAGAAAACTGTGACTCTGCTGCCACCTAGTGGAGTCCTTAACAACATAACACAAATTACTAAAAATTTTTTTTAATGTTTTAAAACAATAGTTTGTTAAATGTTAACAGTACAGAAAGACCCACATTCACATGAATCAGACAATTAGCCTTCTTTGCTGCAACGCCTTATTAGGTGGAGCAAATTTGGTGCAGCTTAATGCTGAATGCAGCATTAAGCTTATTAGAATTCTCTCTGCAGGGAGCTTTTCCTCATATCCAACTCATACAAAGCCATTGGCTGTTGCTAGAGATGGCCGTATATGCGACCCCTTGCTGCATGTCATTCCCCCTCCCTCTCCTCTTTCATGTCTAAGCTGTCCTATATAATAAAGGCAAAGCGAATTTCTTTTAAAAAAGTAGTTCTTTGAAGTTCTTTAAGTTTTATACTAATCAAATATTCATAATGTATCTGTAGCGACAGTGATGTTCTAAGATAATGTTGACAATCAAATATGGTTAAATCACTGTAAAAAGCAGAACTGATAATGAGGTAATTCTGACATACATGTAAATATCAACAAGTAGCCAAAAGCGCAAACTCAGGCACTTCTTTTTTAGTGGAAAAAGGCAGCGAGTTTCCAGTTTTTTATTTTTATAATACCGTACCGTCACAGTTATAGTTTTGTGCCCATCTTCCATCTGAGATTCGTTTTTTGTTTTCATGTTCTTTAACTCTTGATTTGTTTATAGGGGCGAGGACGAGGTTAGCCAGAAGAACAACGCTCTGAAGCAGTTGAGGGAGATGCAGGCCCAGCTGGCTGAGCTGCAGGAGGACCTTGAGTCAGAGAAAGTGGCCAGGAACAAGGCAGAGAAACTCAAGAGAGACTTGAGCGAAGAGCTTGAGGCCCTAAAGACTGAACTGGAAGACACCCTGGATACAACCGCTGCCCAGCAGGAACTGAGGTACTGCATTTTAATCTCCATCGGGGGAGTACAGATAGCACGCGATTGTCCTGCTATTTTTACAGACGTGTAAACTTACCTACAGACAGTTACTCTGTTCATGGACTCACAGTGCGCGCTGCGGAGAGTGAACACGGTAAACCCTGGAATTATTTCAAAGGAATAGGAAGCACTGATCTCGCAAATTTATTGTAAATTCTCTCTGACCCAAGGTACACTAAGGACACATACAACTGTAATATAAAAGATAAGTATTATACACAAATAACAATAAAAAGCGATATGTAATATATATATATTTAAAAAGATAAGTAATATTGACAGTGCAGTAATACATTCTAAATAGTGCAAATGTAAGGTACAACCAAACAGTACAGAAAACTAAAGATATTGAAAATGTGTAATATAGAAGGAAGAGTTCCTGAGTGTCTTCTGCTGTATGAAACTGCCAATTAGATGCATTTACTTGTTAATCGAAGGTGCCTGAGTGTAGTTCCGGATCCTTCCGGACCACTTTAACCCCTGCTCGCCATTATTTTACATTTATGTCATACTCTGGGGAATTTAGCCTCTGATATTATTATTGTTATTATTATTATTAATGTTATTAAGTCAACGGGAACGTTAAGATGTTTCTGTGTTTCTGTTCTCTGCAGGACCAAGCGTGAACAGGAGGTTGCCGAGCTAAAGAAGACCATCGAGGATGAAACTAAAAACCATGAAGCCCAGATCCAGGAGATGCGACTGAGGC
Source organism: Etheostoma cragini (assembly GCF_013103735.1). Taxonomy (NCBI): domain Eukaryota; kingdom Metazoa; phylum Chordata; class Actinopteri; order Perciformes; family Percidae; genus Etheostoma; species Etheostoma cragini. The sequence goes on along the minus strand of NC_048421.1, from coordinate 2,575,582 downwards.
ATAGCACTGTCCTGGAAGAGCTGTCCGAACAGCTGGAACAGGCCAAGAGAGTAAAATAGCTTCCAAAATCTACAGTATTATTTTATCCCAGGATTAAAAAATCTGCCACTTCCTCATCTGACCATGCTAATGTGATGTTGTTGATCATGTCTAGTTCAAGGGTAACCTGGAGAAGACCAAGCAGAGCCAAGAGATTGCCAACAAGGAGCTGGCGAGCGAGGTCAAGACCCTGCAGCAGGCCAAGATGGAGTCGGAACACAAGAGGAAGAAGCTGGAGGCTCAGCTGCAGGAGTTCATGGCCAGAGTCACTGAGGGAGAGAAGTCCAAAGCAGAACTGGCTGAGCGCACGCACAAACTGCAGGTGAACAAATAGATAATAGATAGGGCGGCTGTGGCTCAGTGGTAGAGCGGTTGCCTGCCAATCGGAAGGTTGGTGGTTCGATCCCCGCCCCTGCAGTCATTGTCGCTGTGTTCTTGGGCAAGACACTGACACCCGGTGCTGTGCATCGGAGTGTGAATGTGTGTGAATGTTTATCTGATGAGCACCTTGTACGGCAGCCCCGGCCACAGTGTATGAGTGTGTGTGAATGGTGAATGTTTCCTGTAGATGTAAAAGCGCTTTGAGAAGTTGTTAAGACTGGAAAAGCGCTATATAAATACAGCACATTTACATACCTGATGAAAGACAGTTGAATCAGGCCTCACCAATAAAATAAAAGTATTATGAATATAGGTCAGTTTGATGTCAGATATGTATGACACTTGTAGATGCATTATGCTTATCTTAATTCAGTCATCAAAAGACAACATTGAATGTGCTTCTTATTTTTTAATTTGTAAACTATTCATTTATATTTGAGGTAGTGTTTTGTTTTTGTTTAATAAACTGCATGCAAACCAAAAGTATTTTGATGAATCCTCGATTGAATTATGAGCATACAGAGGATTTCAATTTTCTGTGTTTGTAATTTCTGAATTGACCAAAAAGTTGTGAACAAACACATTTGATTTGAATTGATAATCTGGTTAAACCGTGCTACCTCTCCACACAGACTGAGCTGGACAATGTGTCCACCATTCTGGAAGATGCGGAGAGGAAAGGTATCAAGATGGCCAAAGATGTTGCTGGACTAGAGAGTCAGCTACAAGACACACAGGTGACCTGTCAAGCATCTCTGAGCCCTGATCATCAATCCACACTTAATGCGTCCTTTCTTATTCAACCAACTGGAAGAATGTTTTTTATGTAGGAGCTGCTCCAGGAGGAGACACGTCAGAAACTGAACCTCAGCGGACGTATACGCCAGCTGGAAGAGGAGAAGAGCGCTCTGCAGGAGCAGCAGGAGGAGGATGAGGAGGCGCGCAAGAATCTGGAGAAACAGATGTTGACCATACAGGCCCAGGTAGGACCTGTGGGCTCTGGTGTAGGGAAACTAGGAATCAATGATATAACATGTTCAAAAAGATTTAAATCATAGATCTTTAACACATTCTTTGCCATTTCCTACATATTTGGGACACCAGAAAAAAAGAGAACCACACATATTTACTGTACATATGTAAGCAAGAAGAAGCTGGAATAAATACATGTATTTGTTCATTTAACATTAAGCAGAAGCTTATTTAATCCCTACCCCTTTTCCACTACTATACAATAATCCTCATGAATGGCTTCATATTTATATCATCCTGTGACAATGATAACATAGTTGTCTTATTGTCAATATTACATAAATGTGGTTTGTTAGCTTAACCACAATTAATTGCTAACATTAGCTAAGGGCTAAGCCTGTAGATGTTAATTGTGGATTTTGTTTAGATATGCCAAATTGTTGGTTATTGGTTCATTAATGGTCTAACTTTCCTGTATAATAAATATGAATGAATGAATACATTTTTATCCTGAACTGTACTTTTCTTTATAGCTGTCGGAGAGCAAGAAGAAGCTGGAGGACGACGTTGGAACAATCGACGGCCTGGAGGAGACGAAGAAGAAGCTGCAGAAGGACCTGGAGCTGGCCAGCCAGCGTCTGGAAGAAAAGACCATCGGCTTTGAAAAGATGGAGAAGACAAAGACCCGACTGCAGCAGGAGCTGGATGATCTAACTGTTGACCTGGATCACCAGAGACAGATTGTCTCCAACCTGGAGAAGAAACAGAAGAAGTTTGACCAGGTGAGAACGAGAGATGTTTTTCTATAACGATACCAGTATTGGAAAACCTTCCAATACTGCATAAAATACTGGTGTCGGCAAGTACTGGACTTTATGCACCGATGCGATGCCGCGTAATTTAGCCCTAAAGAAAATCTACTTCAAGTTGTTATTTTATGATTTTTTTTTCTGTTATGACTCGCTATCATACTAGGTAAAAGAAAGTTGTACGGCATTCATTGTTTGTGTTTGTTCATCAAAAGTTAAACCCGAACCACAGAACATTGATAGAAGTCATATCACATCCATACAGGGTTAGTAGGATACAGCTGTTAAAATATAATTAAATATGTGTATTTTTTAACACACTGTTATCGGATTGGTACTTGGTATTGGCCAATACGCAAGTTTGGGTATCGGGATCGCGAAGGAAAGAATGGTATCGGAACATCTCGAGTGAGAAGGCACTTTATTGAGCAGATTCTGGTGGAATTTACAGATGTTTCTTCCAAATGGGAGTTTGTCTTGGATCTAATATGAAATAGATCAAGATGGATAGATCTTTATTGCCATTGTGCTCAAAGTACAAGGAAAATCAGTTTTGCCGCTCTTCAGCAGTGTGCAACATAAAGTAATAGAACAAAGTTAAGTTTAACAGAACATAGACAATGGCAACTAGAAAAAATATGAATAATGCCAAAATATATACAAGCTATCTACAATATAATCCTCTAGCTTTGCACTTTAGATGGATTTTATTCATTTTAACTTCATATTTGATTGCAATACCGTTCTTACAAATTAACAAATATGATTTCGACAAAATGCTGATCATCAATCTGACGTCCTGTTCCTCCACAGTTGCTGGCTGAGGAGAAGAGCATCTCGGCCCGTTACGCTGAAGAGCGGGACCGCGCCGAAGCAGAGGCCAGGGAGAAGGAGACCAAAGCTCTGTCCATGACCAGAGCTCTGGACGAGGCGCTGGAGGCCAAAGAGGAGCTGGAAAGGGTTAACAAGCAGCTCCGCGCTGAAATGGAAGATCTGATGAGCTCCAAGGATGACGTGGGCAAGAATGTGAGTGTTAAAGTAGGATTTATAGCAAAGTCAGCTAGTAAAGTCAGCTGAAATCGAAGTAAATAGATAGAATAAAAGTAAAAGAATCCATAATCTATTTTTCTATTTTATTTCTGTGTTACAAACGGTTCAAAATGGCAGAGTTTGAGACGGAGGCTGATCACATAAATAAAATGCTGGTTCCGCTGATTCAACACTAGAAATGCAACTGTAGCAAGCATCCCATCTCACTATCACTAACATTATCCACCTTCATATTATGATGCAAAATGATACTGTATATCCAGCTACAGAAAGCTGTACAGAAGTACAAAGTGCCGTTGCTATGGAGATGATACAAACACCGTCTCGTCTCTTCACATTGGTGTGAACTCTCAGGTTGCATAACGTTGCAGACCGGCGGGTTTCAAGTTTCAACTCGTCTCCTCAAGAATCTTTGGTCTGACCTGGGCTTTGGTCTGACCTGGATCTCACAAATTCTCTCCTCTTCCCATCAGGTTCACGAGCTGGAGAAGTCCAAGCGTACTCTGGAGCAGCAGCTAGAGGAGATGAAGACTCAGCTGGAGGAGCTGGAGGACGAGCTGCAGGCCACAGAGGACGCCAAGCTGCGTCTGGAGGTCAATATGCAGGCCATGAAGGCCCAGTACGAGAGAGACCTTCAGGGCCGGGACGACCAGAACGATGAGAAGAAGAGATCGCTGGTCAAGCAGGTGCAGAATTACACTTAACATTAGTCTGGGTCTGGCTACACCACAGATACCTTCTGGAATAGGAGAAACAAAAAGCTCTGGGTTGTTTGGATTCTTTAAACCAATTACAATCGCCTTGGGCGGTGCTAAGCTCCGGATGCCCGGCCAGTGGCTCTGCAGAATAGGTTGGCCAAGGAACTTGTTCTGGTGGAACATGTGCACCCCACAAAAAAAGCACCACATACAATATTGAATCCCAAAACGTCCCAGTTAGAGAGGAAATGCCGTAATCTTATTCTTTGTAAATCTTTACAGTCATTCTCAGAGAGAACCAAGCAGGCCTGCCTTGTTGCAAGATCCAAATTTTCTTCAAAACTTCAAAAGCCATTTTCAGTTTGTTCTTGTTTCCCGTAGCGAAGGGATTTTGAGAACGAAGAGAGCAGACATCTTGCGTGTGAGCCATGCAGCTGATTTCGGGCTTTAATCTGGAAATGTACTTTCATTGATTTAGACTACACTTAACATTACACCACAATTGAATCTCACCACACTAATGCTGGCTCCCCCTTAGGTGCGAGAGATGGAGACGGAGTTGGAGGACGAGAGGAAGCAGAGAGCTTTGGCTGTCGCTGCTAAAAAGAAGCTGGAGATGGATATGAAGGATATAGAGGGTCACATAGAAGGAGCCAACAAGGCTCGAGACGAAGCCGTCAAACAACTGCGCAAGTTACAGGTTACACTTCTTCATACATATTCTCCATTCAAACCCATTTTATGCACTGCTGTAAGCAGCCATCTTCAGCCATATGTTTTCTCCTTCAGGCCCAAATGAAAGACTACCAGCGGGAGTTGGAAGACGCCAGAGCGTCTAGAGATGATATTTTCGCCATATCCAAGGAAAATGAGAAGAAACTCAAGAGTCTGGAGGCTGAGATTGTACAGCTAAATGAGGTGCAGTAACTTTATGATGTTTGTTATGTTAGGTACTGTGCATAGTAAAGGCTTGAGGGTGTTGATGTCAGGTCGAAGGGTTTTAGTATTGTCCTTGGGTTGTCTGCTTTAGCTTAATGGATGGGTCGGCGAGGGAGATACGCCAATTTTAAAGCCAGTTTTCCTGTTACTCCCATTATTTCCTCACAAGCAAATGGAGTCAGGTGAAGTGCTCACTCCACATAAAACGCTACGTAACATAATTTCCAGCAAACTTCACAGAGAACAATGAGGGCAAAACTGCATCACGATCTGTTTTAATCATACAGTTTATGGTAAAATGTGTTGTATGACAACGTTTTAATTGACTTTAAACATTTTAGATAACACACGCTCAACTGTGCTGCTGTTACAGCACGTTCATGGACTCACGACAGTGCATTCAGAATAAATAATGCATATTCATCTAATTATTTTTGGCATTAAAAAACAATGTTGGGGGGGTACACTGCTGTATATTCATGATAAATGGTCCCTCTCAGTGTTACATGATGCACAGAGTAGTACTCGTGTTAAAGCTGTGACCTCTCTCGGCAGGACCTGGCAGCATCTGAGAGGGGCCGGCGCCACGCCGAGCAGGAACGGGATGAGCTGCAAGATGAAATCTCAAACAGCACCTCTGGAAAGTAAGGGACCCTCACCCACTCGACAAAGCCAAAATGTCTGTCGACAAACACACCTCCTTGTTCATATTTTTATAATCTTTTAAACTGCTTTTGAAGCACCAGACAAATAAAGATTCTAATTATTTTGGTCATTGAGATGAATGAGGTAAAGGAAAAGAGAACCAAAACCATAATGATAGTAATAATAGTGTTAAAAACAGCACGAGATACAGCAGAAAAAGGGTAAAAAAAAATATTCCAAAGGCGATAAAGCAATACAAATTTAAAGATCATGCAATCCCATAATAAGTATAATCAAGGCGTCATCCGGTTTATTTATATACTTATTCTAAGTCTAGTTTTTTTCCTTATCTATACACGCTTCTATTATAAATTAAAGAACTTTCCCTTTCTGAGCCCTCAGGATATTGGCCAATGTATTGGAATATCAGATTTTTAAATAACCAAATATTTGTATTGTAACAGCCTTAAAAAATCCGTCAGGCTCTACTTTCTACGTCTGCTCTCTGCCCCCTGCAGCGTTAACTCTTTATCTGTGTGTGTGCCAGGTCTGCTCTGATGGATGAGAAGAGGAGGCTGGAGGCTCGCATTGCTCAGCTGGAAGAAGAGCTGGAGGAGGAGCAGGGTAACATGGAGCTCCTCAACGACCGCTTCAGAAAGACAACCATGCAGGTGCGGTGTTCTGAGAATTAAAGAACATCTTTAATGACAATTTTTATTTTTTATTAAAAGAATATTACATCGAGCAGTTTGTCCAAAAAAAAAAAAAAATTTGCCTGTACAAAATTGGTTTGAAAGACACACCAAATCGTTGGAAATGTAAGACAGAGGACGGCCAATTGCTTCAAGTCCTATGGTCCTGTGATAAGGTCCAGGAATATTTTATACTACAATACAACGTATGTCGGATTGTTGATGTTGTGAGTTATATGTTGTTTAAAAATAAAAATAAAAAATGTTAACAAAAAATATTAGCCTATTCAAAATTCACATAAATGTCCATTACTCCATCCCCCCCCCACCCCTCCCCCGGCCCTCAGGTGGACACCCTGACTACAGAGCTGAGTGCGGAGCGCAGCACGGCCCAGAAGAGTGAAAACGCTCGGCAGCAACTGGAGCGTCAAAACAAGGAGCTGCGGGCGAAGCTGGGCGAGCTGGAGGGTTCTGTGAAGAGCAGGTTCAAGGCCTCCATCACTGCCCTGGAGGCCAAGATAGCACAGCTGGAGGAACAGCTGGAGCAGGAGGCCAAGTGAGAACTCAATACACTTTTATACTTGCTTAAATGGATGGATGGATGGATGGATGATGGATGGATGGATGGATGGATGGACTTATTATTATATTATTAAATTACTGTCTTACAGCAGCAGGTTACCAGGACATACACACTCACACAAAATTAAGAGGAACATCAAGAATGTACATGTATCTACAAGTGTAAAATAAAATGTACAACTTAAATACGTAGTATATAAAACAATGTAAAATATGTACAATATTTAACGTTTGGTTTTTACCTGTAATGCTGAATCTTGTCTTTTTTTGGTCCTTTGTTGTCCACCCAAAGGGAGCGAGCAGCAGCCAACAAGACTGTGAGAAGGACCGAGAAGAAGCTGAAAGAAATCTGCATGCAAGTGGAGGATGAGCGTCGCCATGCAGACCAGTTTAAAGAACAAGTATGTAGGACCCTGACACTAACACTGCGTTGTGATAGGCTGTTTGCAAGCTTGTTTCACAGTTTGCTACCCTTACAAAATGTTTAGCCCCTCTGTGGTCTTAAAAGCGATCAATCACAGTTATTGCTTTATTTATATTTATAACCATTAACAAACCACTTCACCTTTCTACAATCCATATCAGAAACGACTCTGCTATGCCAAAATGGTGTCCTTTTCAAACATGTTTTGTATTTCTTGGTGATGTATTTTCTTTTCTTTTGTGTGTGTGTGTGTGTGTGTGTGTGTGTGTGTGTGTGTGTGTGTGAAGGTGGAAAAGGCTAGCTCTCGTATGAAGCAGCTGAAGCGTCAGCTGGAGGAGGCCGAGGAGGAGGCCACGAGGGCCAACGCCTCACGCAGGAAACTGCAGAGAGAGCTGGACGACGCCACCGAGGCCAGCGAGGGTCTGAGCCGCGAGGTTCACACACTCAAAAACCGCCTCAGGTACGCTTGGGCAGACAGAAGCATCCACTATCTAACATTCACAATTTATCGTTTAATTATTTGATTTTATGATTTTATGAACTCCTGCACACTGTCTAACTTGCAAATAATATACAGTATAAAGATTAATAGTGGGCAATTTTTTGGTAATGGGCGATCTTCAGGCAAATTGGCCATTTTACCTGAAGATGGTCTATCAACAAAACGTTGCCTGCCATTGAACTTTATATATTTTTTGCAAATTAGACAGTGTGGGGGAGTTTCTTTGCTACTTTTGACTGCTTGTCCCCTTGTCTCACGTTACAAAAAAAAGAAGCTTTATTTATGTAGGTCTATTTTCTTATTATTTTTTATTATTTATTATAACTGGCCATGCATATTAAGTCAATATTGGCCCCTTAAGTCAGCAACTACAGTGGTATAGTCCGCTTACAGTGTTGTTTTACATGTTTGCCAAATTAGACTTTTCGTCAGGCCTGTGTGGGCAGGTGAAGCCTGCATCTCTCTGACCCTTACCTCAGTTTTGGTGAACCTTTCCCATTCTTAGTGGTTTGTGTAGCTTGATGGCCTCTTGTAATTCCAGCAGAGCTCCACCCAACTTCAACCTGAGCAGAGGTTTAATCAGCCAGAAGAAACACTTCTGTGGCTGTACAGGAACTTAAAGATATCTTCAACTAAATTAGTTGGATCTGAAGTTAATTTTCATAAAAATATAAAGACTCTTTATGTTGGAAATATCATTAAAACATCAGAATACTGGCCTTTATTATGAAACCTGAGTGTTGTGCTGACCTAGAAACCTCCCCGTGTCTGATTTATGAAATGTTCACACAGAATCTGAATGAGCTGTGACTTTTTTAGTGGACTCGGCTTTTTGTCTTCTAAACTTCTTTAAAATTTGCATTTACATTTTCTGAGCAGATCATACAAAAATGTTTTGACTGCAAGATGAATATTAATTGTAGTGGAGAAGTGAGCATTTGAAGATATGTTGGCCTTCCCTTTACCTCCGCTCCTCCTCTTTCTCTTGCAGGCGTGGTGGCCCCATCAGCTTCTCCTCTAGTCGCCCAGGCCGACGCCAGCTTCAGGTCGAGGGAACTTCTTTGGACCTCCTGTCCGACGATGAGCTGGAAAACAAGATCACCGACAACAATGCCAATGAGACACCGGCACCCCAACCGGAGTAGAAGAGAGAAAGCCTTAACTTTTGCTCTCCCGTCTGCGCATCAGCTCTCAGCCCCGACATAAATACTTAGACCCTCTCAGCTTGCATAAGGACCCTCTTCTTGCCCGCTCTGGCCCATGTCTGTATAGATTTGTTCCCTCCAAATACATGCAGCATGATCTAAGCAAGAAAAAAAACACATAGTCCTAGCCTTACTCCTCAGCCCTAAACCTTAGCACACACCAGCAGTTGGACCCCCAACGCCCTCTTTATCGACCCATTTAAAGGTGTAAGAAGCACTGATCTGCCTTGCTCCTGCGTCTCCAGCTGCGGGGCTGTAAAATATAAAGCAACTGCCGTCATGGGAGTAAAGACTACTTTAGTAACCTGAATGGAAGATGAGCTGCATCACAGATAGAAGTACACCTGTGATTATGAAGAAAGCCATTTCAAAAAGAAATAAATCTTGCATTTGGTTAATTGGTCAGTGAAATGTTCCTTCTTTTTGAAATGGATCTTTGGGGATTTTATTCCCCGAACCACAAAGGAGACCAAGCAAGTGGTGTTGCTGTTTACTCATCGTCAATTAAAAAGCGCCCTGATAACAGAAAAACATTCTGATGGAGCTCATAATTTGCTGAGTGCACATGTCTGGATGATAATTATCCCCGGTTGGACCAGTACTTAGCTGTTTAAAATGCTTCCAAATGCTAGAATAATAGCAGTGCAATATTGGAAATGAACAGATAGGGATGAAAGCTGAAACTTTCTGACTATTTTTGCATCAATATACAATTTACAGTATGTCCATCATATGAATCCGTTTGGTTTTAGTTAGTTGAACTGTAACTGAAAAGTATTTTTCCAGTCCTATGCTAGGGATTGTTTGCTTGCATATGAATATAGAAATGTGACTTTAAGCTGCCTTGTCGCCTCAGCGCTTCAATCGGTTGCTCTTTTGACAGTATTGTTTTCTCATGATGATGTTTGACAGTAGGTCACTGTGGTTGACTTGTAATTATTTTGAACTAATTTCTTTTGCTTACTATAAGAGACTTTTTGCTTACTTTCTGTGCCTTTTTTTCCGCTCAGCCTCAGTTCAAAACCCATTTATGCCACATATGTTGTTCATATATTGAACCATGTGTAATTTCATGAAGGTATTTTCATAAAATATTCATACATTTGCATATGTAATGAGCTATCAGTGGGAAACGGATTTTATTTCATTGTTATGTCCTGCTACAGCTCCTCACGATGATCGATACGTTAAAGCGGGTGGGACTCTTTGGAGATGGGTGCAATGACTTTTCTTATTGATAACTTTTATACTTTTTGAGTTATTACTATTTAAAAACAATCCAATAGACAACTGTATTTATACCTCTGCTATTGTACTCCATTAATTTTTCAAAAATGCTCAGTAATGCACACTGATCAACGGTACCTCTGATCGTGACTTGTACAGTTCATGAGTTATAGGAGCTATGTATGATGCATTAAAGTCTACGGAGCCCAGATCACATTGTCTTTATAACTCACCTGTTCACAAACGCCGTTTATTTACGTAATCCATGACGATGCTGTTTACATCTTATGAGTTATAAGCCGTCACGTTATTAATGTCATCCAATTTAAAACTTTGGCAGAAAAGAAGCCAATAAACATGACAGAAATCACAGTGTTCAGGAGCGGAGCGGGAGGGGCCTCCAGCCCTGAATGTTTTCTCAAAAGCAATACCTTTTTATGGTTTAAATAACTTCAACTTTTTTTCTTACTTTCCCCTCATTCTCTCTGAATGGACCGGCAAATCAAAGGAGGAAAAGTTCTATTTTTTAGGGAAATATCACCTTTCATTTTGTAAACTCTACTTCAACATTAGTTATGCGGTTTATGCCAAGTTCCTACCCAACCTGCATTATGTAACTTAAAAAATAGGAGGCAGATTGTTCTCCCTTCTAGGTGGCAGTTTTCCTCAACATTGGTTCTGGTTTTAGAATTTTTGTATTTGTATTTATATATATGTATAAGGATCTCCATTAGCCGACGCCCAGCCAACCAGCTAGTCTTCCTGGTGTCCAAAACAACATTTAATCAGACAATATAACAATAAAATTACATGACATCTACAGAAAAGAAAAGAAAAAAATACAACAATATCTGCTCACAAAGCTTAATAACAAAAATAAATAAAAAATTTAATTAAAATTATATAAAAACAATAACAAGCCAAGCAAATAGAGAAATATCTTGAAAACAAAGTTTTACATAGAATGGGTATGTTTACCCAAGTTCTGTACTTAAGTACTGGTACAATTCATTTTCTGGGACTCTATACATCTCCTCCACTTCCTTTCACATGGAAATATTGTAGTTTTTACTCCACTTTTTTACACACATTTACTCACCAGCTGTAGTAAGCTGCTTTTAATATTATGTAAGTATATAAAACTCATGGTAAATGAATAAAAAACAATGTATTGTTAAAGATAAACCAGTGGTAAACCTTGTTGTCTGGCGGCACCTTAACAACAGTCTGTGTCCAAACGTGGCCTCTGGTCACATAAGTCCTGCATTAGGCCCAAAACGTTAAAATTATACAATATGTCACAAAACATACAACAAAGCTAAGAGAAGAGTCAAAAAGATTGTGTTCATACCTGTAGCATAATATATTAGTCAGGCCCCATTTTTCTGCAGAACAAGTACTTTGAAAACTGAATTAAATTTTGCTTAGGATAATTTTACATATTCACTCAAGTACATAAAATCCTTGTTATCTTAAATGCTAAATAATACCAAACTCATTTATTAAGATCATACACCAGCTGAAGAGTAAAATAGCCTGACCAATCAGGGCCGAAGGCTGTCAAACAGAATCAAACACAATGTTTCTCCAAAACACACAGCTAAATGAACTTGTTGTTCTCAGACAGAGAAGAGATAAAGTGTCGCTAATCCTTCCTCATGTGACTCATAGTAATAATCACTTCATAACCAAGAGAGACGTCTGTGTTGAAGCAGGTGAGGCAGAGGGGGAGAAGAAGAGCTGGTCAGTCCGCAGAACCTCCCCAACATACTTCACCATCCTCCGGTAAGTGTCTGCAGCCTGATGCCGTGCCAAGGTTTTTTTTTATTCTTAATTGCTTAATTAATTAAGATGGGAAGCAATTGTGTCACTTATTACACAGATGCGCATTCGATTTACAGCACTGACCAATTACCTGTGATGTCTTGAAATATAGTTAAACAGAGAATATTTGGGGGGCAAAACCTTTAGAAAGTGCCTCTGGGCTGCTCTTCTGCATCAGTGCGCCTCCCTGGACACATGCGTGGCAGACGTGCTTTAAATGTGCCGGAGGTGGTGGTTTATAGAAAATCATTTTCTATGTCTGTCAATAGAGACAAAACCCTAACAGCAACAATGTACGCAGTTAATTGCAGGGTTCAGTAAATTGCCCCCACACTGCCGTGACCTTTATTCATTCATGGACATCAAATATTCAAATGCAAATGAGCTGGTGGATCAGAGCCAGGAAAGCTGTCCTATAAATACACACAGCAACCAGCCTGTTCTCCTCGCAGGGCCCGACAGGTGATCCTGCAGACAGGCAGAGAACAACACAGGAGGAGAAGTTGGGTTTTTTTGGAGGGGAGAGCGTAAAGTCGTATGATGTCCGTTGTTGGCGCGCAGCCTTTCATCAAACCAATGCAGCCAACACCTTCTGTTTCGCCTGGCGTCCAAAGGAGACACACACTTCCCGCAAGCGAAGTCCGGCCGCTCAACACGCAGGATGCGATAAGCGTCTTTGAGATCGAGCGAGAAGGTAAGTGATCCGTCTTACCCGTCTCACAGTGAGGACGAAATCCGCTCTGCTCAATACCGCTGTCACGTTTCGCTTAGTCAAAGGAAGCCCCGGTAAAGGACTTTGCGTAAAACCACGTGTGGCACCGACAGATATAATTCTCTCTTTGCATTTAATTTAGTCAGTGGTCAGATATTGTTTTTAAAGATGTTACATCTGAATTTAACATTCAGCACAGTGTGTAGTGAGTACTTTGCACCGCCTTGAGTGTGCGTAAAAGTAGGACCAAACATTTTGTGCGCACGGTCACATGCTCTCTCTCTCTTTCTCTCTCTCTCTCTCTCTCTCTCTGTGTATCTGTCTCTCTCTTTCTTTCTCTCTCAGCATTTATCTCAGTGTCAGGTGAGTGTCCTCTCCACCTGGACGAGGTGCGTCATTTCCTCACACTGTGTCCAGAACTGTCCATGGGCTGGATAGAGGAGGGCCGGCTAGTGGCTTTTATCATTGGCTCGCTCTGGGACCAGGACAGACTCACTGCAGTAAGACTCTCTACATCCTGCATCACACACACACACGTATATTAGATATATGTATATTTATATACTTATTATATATATGATAGTAATTGTGATCTCTAACCACTTTGCTCCAGGACGCACTGACTCTCCACAAACCCCGCGGCTCCACCGTCCACATCCACATCCTCGCCGTCCATCGCACCTTCAGGCAGCAGGGCAAAGGTAACATTCTGCTGTGGCGTTACCTGCAGTATCTCCGCTGCCTGCCCAACGTGCGCCGAGCAGTGCTCATGTGCGAAGAAGTCCTCATTCCTTTCTACCTCAAGTCAGGCTTCAAGGTGCTGGGGCGCTGCGCCATCACCGTGGCCGACATGACGTTCACTGAGATGTGGTACCCCATCAGCGGCCACGCGTACATGCGGCGCAACAGCGAGGCCATCCGTTTCCCCCAGCATCTCTTGACTCCGCATCCCTTGACTCTGCCACTGGAAAAGACTGAAGAACAGGCTGATGTATGACATGGTGATGTTTGTCACTTAGATATCTGCACAGGTTGTCTTTCATTTAAGGTCCTACATTATTATTATTATGCTCATTTTCAGGTTTATACTTGTAATTTGGGTTTCTACTAGAACATGCTTTAATGTTTAAAATCACATTATTACTCTCTGTCTGAAATTACCTGTATTCACCCTCTGTCTGATACGAAATCCCTCTGGAAAAAGCCCAGTCTGCTCTGATATACTGTGTATATTCCCACAGAAAGAGTATATGTTAATAGCCTTAGCCTTAGCCTTTGGACTAACTAAGTGTTTATGTAGTGTAGTGTAAATGAGGGTAATTAGATGTAAAGGGTGTGAGGGGGTTGCTGTTTAACAGCTACTGTAACATCTCTAATGCAACTGACACTTTGCTGTGTCTTTTTGTTGTGTATTGTCTTATCCCAGATTATATATGTATATATACTGTATATATAGGCACAGTTTCTGAATATGGGCTGTGTGCATTTCTGTGTGGATTAAAATTGAAAAGATTCAATACTTTCTCAGTATCAATAGAGCACCTCGACCTGCTTTATAATTAAAAAAAAAACTAATTTTCTCATTTTTTACAATATGGGACCTTTAACGTCAGTGTTGCACTCGGTCAGGGTCTTTCTGTTTAAGTGGCTGTTAGACCTTTTTTTCTTGTCTCATACTGAAACTATCTTGTCTAAAATGATCTTACTGTGTACAATAAAAGCAAAAATGTACTATATTTCTTATGTGTAAGGTCACTTGTTAGACTCCATGCTTTGTTTATCACTCACCTGTGAGAGGAGTACTGTGTTGACAAGTAACTGGAGTTACACTGGGTAGACATTTGGACATTAAGCCGCATCCTGCTTAGCACCTTTCTGGGCTTTCCACAACTGTGGACTGACGTCAGCAGCCAGGCTTTAGCTGCTCAACCACAGCTTCTCCAGCTCCATTAGATGGGCTTTACTACTGAATAGTAAACAACAGAGGAATTAGAAGGGGCTGCTCTCATCAGTTGGTCTGCAAGTCCAGACAAAATCCCAATTACTGCACAATTTCAATTCAATCGTATATACTATTTTTAAGGTTAAATCTAATGTTTTGGATTTTAACAGACATAAAACGTAAGTTCTGTATATGTGCACAAATTGAAGAGTCTATCTAATCAAACATTCCCTTGAAAACGTCATTATGACAATTAAAGATTATGAGGATCTGGTGCGGCTTTGGGCCTGGCCCCCCTGGCCAGGGTCGATTTAGGATCAACTCAAGTTGTCTCAGACCGCACCTTGAACCTACGTGTTCATTTAATGGTAGGCCAGGAGTAATATCCAGGGGTCCTTTAGTGGAAGTCACTCATCTTTAGTGACAATATTGATTGTCACAGATGTTACAGCTTATGCATACGTACATAATTTCCCTTCAAGACAGATCCTCGGTCACCCTACCAACAGACAGTCTTTTCAGGAACTTGGTCCCGAATAGCTGAAACCCCTCACACCTTCTTCTCTCCAACAAGCTTTCTTCTCCACCCTGGTTTGTTGTTGTGATCAGTTGGATGTAGTCCAGACATCTTGTTTTCTCATCCTTTTGTTAAAGCGGTCACGCAAAGCACCCCACTCCCGGGTTTGTTCTTTAACTTCCGCCAACCTAAGAGCTGTGCGAGTCGAGCTCACCTTTTGACCTGTACCTTACCTTTTTACTTACTGAAACCAGATTCCTTGGCTCTTTGATTTTCACGATCTAGGAGTCTTTTACTAAACTCAAATTATTTCCTCAGTATTCTGATAGCCCCTTTTGATGGCATTCTCACGGTCAGGAAGAGCACAGAGCCAGGTAAGCCCTGACCCTAAGGCTTCTATTCCAAATTTCCAAAACTATTACATATGATGAAAGGTTTCCAGCAATTCTGTAGTATAATATCACAGTCGTTATGTCTTTATCTCCACATAGCCCTGAACTGTACATCTGGAGACTTATGCTGCGTTCCAGACACAGTTCTTCACGACTTGGTAGCGTTCCAAACAAAGTGATTTGATTCCTAGTTGGCAACATATTTGGGGCTTCATTTAATAAACATAACCTGTAGTAGTACACAATGTATTTTTTGTTTTGAATATAATTTGCAGAATTACTTTACGTTGCCTATTCATGTCTTTTTATTTCCATTTCTTACTGTTAATTACTGGCGTCTGTACAGAATCAACAGGGGTGGACATTGTTGTTCACGTGTTTGTGTTGTCAACACTGGAACTGGGAGTACAACGATCTGGTACAAGCTCATGACTAGTAAGTTACAGGATTGAGTTACTCGTTGCCTGAAACGCAGCGTTAGGTTGCACAGTGGGACGTCTTGTGCTCTTGAATGGAGCTTTAATCCAGGACACAGTCACCCTCTAATCCACTAACGTGCCAAGGTGAGCAGCTCCCGCCCCCTCTCAGTCTAAGTGGTCACTTAAAAAATTAGAACTTTAATTAGCATTTTGAGTAGGGTGAAGGTGAAGTCTGACGCAAATGTTGCCCCAAATATTCACTAAGAAGAAGAATCGGACACCATGCAGTATGCAGCCTACCAAGTGACAGTGAAAGTCTCCATTGAAATCCAGTTCCATTTTATTTCAAGTGTGAAATCAGACGTTATCTCAGGACTCTTTCCAGATGAAGTAGGTCGGTACAGAGACCCAACAGTTCTACCAGGAGTATTTGCAATACTACCAGGAGTATTTGCAATTATTAGTGCAACTCATTAGTGTTGCTTTCACTAAGGGCAGCAGTTCAAATGAGGAGGAGAGGGGGTGCTTCTGGTTGCCCACAATGCTATTTGCCTTTCTCAGTATTTTGTTTTTGTATAAACTTTCCATACTTGGAAATGGAATACCCGAAAGTTTGCTGGAAGTTATTATTATTTTTCTAATGTACTTTTTTTGTGCTTCAGTGGCGTTGCCAAACCAACAGATGATACCAAAGGAAAGAACACTTTCAATGAAAGCACAGTAGAACACCTGAAGTACGTTGCTGCTGACATTAAAGGACAACAGTTTCCTTAAGAAGAACATTCTTTGTTGGGACTTAGTATTTAATCGGTCAGACCAACTGATGCTTGACCACAAACATTTAACATGGTGCTTGACCACAAACATTTAAGTTTGTGGTCAAGCACCATGCCAAGGTATTTATACTCTGTGACAGTATCTAAGGGAATTCCATGTATACAGGTAGGTTTAAGGGACTGTGCTTTCCTAAAATCAATTAGCATCTCCTTTGTTTTAGAGGTATTCAAGATAAGGTTTGACTTCTCACACCAATCAGTAAAAAAGTCAACAACTGGCTCATGCTCCTCTTCCTTGTCGTATAGGAGACTAACCAGGCCGGTATCATCCGCATACTTGATAAAATGCCTGTTAGGGAAAGTTCTGGTGCATGAGTTTGTGTACAGGATGAACAACAGGGAAGATAAAACACATCCCTGGGGAGATCCTGTGCAGGTGGTCATATTGTCAGAGATTGACGTACCAACTCTGACTCGCTGTACTCTACAGCTAAGAAAATCAACAATCCATGAGACCACATCATCTTCAATTAAAAATTCCTCTGTTAAAATATTTGCTAAAATACTTGACTTAATAGTGTTGAAAGCGGAAGAAAAATCAGCAAAAATGATTTTGGCATGGGCCTTTGGCTTCTCTAAATGAACGTGCAGAAGATGCAATAGAGTTGCAACAGCATCTTCAACTCCTCTGGATGCTTGATACGCAAATTGCATAGGGTCTAGAAGGTGCTGCGTTTTGGAGATGATGTAGCTCTTAACTAGGCGCTCAAAGCACTTCATTACCAGTGAAGTTAAGGCTATGGGCCTGAAGTTGTTAGACCCTTTAGGCCGGGGGATTTTTGGCACTGGTACAATTGTGGAAGTTTTCCATAGAGTGGGGACTTTTTTCAGATTGAGAGAGGACTTAAAAAATCCTGTAAATACAGGTGTGAGCTGCTCCGCACATTACTCTCCTCCCCTAGAACATCTCCTCCAATATGGTCAGGGCCAGGGCTTTTTCTAATATTACAGCTAATATTACGACTTTTTTGACATACTATACAACGACTTTTTTACACATACTATACTATGACTTTTTTTGACGTACTGTACTATGACTTTTTTTGACATGCTATACTATGACTTTTTTCGTCAAACTATACTATGACTTTTTATGACTTTTTTCAACATACTGTACTATGACTTTTTTTGACGTACTGTACTATGACTTTTTTTGACATGCTATATTATGATTTTTTTCGTCAAACTGTACTATGACTTTTTATGACTTTTTTCAACATTCTATACTATGGCTTTTTTTGACATGCTTTTCTAAGAGGTTTTTTAGGCATACTATACTATGACTTTTTTCAGTATACTACACTATGTTTTTTTTTTGGACATACTATACTATGACTTTTTTCAACATACTGTACTATGACTTTTTGTGACTTTTTTCGACATACTATACTATGACTTTTTTCGACATACTATACTAAGACTTTTTTCAACATACTATACTATGACTTTTTTCAACACACTATGAATTGACTTTTTATGACTTTTTTTTTGGCATACTATACCATGACTTTTTTCGATATATTATACTATGACTTTTTTCAGCATAATATACCATGATTTTCTAATATCA
>NC_048421.1:2522345-2557105 GCF_013103735.1 Etheostoma cragini | reverse complement strand
GACATACTATACAACGACTTTTTTACACATACTATACTATGACTTTTTTTGACGTACTGTACTATGACTTTTTTTGACGTACTGTACTATGACTTTTTATGACTTTTTTCAACATACTATACAATGACTTTTTTCAACATACTATATTATGACTTATTACGACTTTTTTCAACATACTATACTATGATTTTTTTTGACACTATACTACGACTTTTTTTGACATACTAAACAACAACTACTTTTACACATACTATACTATGACTTTTTTCGACGTACTGTGCAATGACTTTTTTTGACATGCTATACTATGACTTTTTTCAACACATAATACTATGACTTTTTATGACTTTTTTCGACATACTATACAACATATGACTTTTTCAACATTCAGAGATTAATTTAGTAAATCTCACTGACTAAGTCGACTTTGTGGAGGGTGATTGTGGGGATAAAGAAAAAAGAAATCTGCAAAAATAATATGGCTTGCAGGGTCATTGGTGTCAAAGCTGATGCTGTCATCTGGCATCGTTGCACAGTTGGCTGTCGGGGAAGTCTGAGCTTCATCGGAGTTCATTTCCTCGGGCAGAGGGTTTCAACCAATGACAAGCAAGATACTTTTAGTAAATGCATTTGAGCGTATAAATGTCAGGAGAGTGTCAGTGCATAGATGAAGATGCTAATGTATCAGACTTTTTGTTCTTATGCTTATGTGCTTTTATGTATATCTGTATTGATGATCAATTTCCTACATCTATACTGAAGCTTTTTTTTCTTTCAGTGAAAACTGTCACTGCCCCTGAAATTGTTGTGTGAAGAGGAAAAATACACAAATGCAGAGTGCTTTACTTGACATGGTTTGGCATGATTGCAGGGCAGGCATACAGGGGGCTTTGTCATCCTCATTTATGGACAGAGTGAATAAGAGAGACGTGCAAATGCTCATTGTCAGGGTTTCAACCATTAGCACTGCAGTCTAGTATTATGAAAATAATAATGGAGAAGCTGCAAATTACCATCACTCAGGCAATGGTCCAGTCAGTGCCATTTGTGTTTCCACGTACTGTACATATACTGACGTATTCTGGGCTATTTAACATGCTTTCAATTAGTAAGGCTGTCGTCACACATACACACACACACTTTGATTATAATGCTATTGATAGAAGCTAGTATGGATGTGATGATGCAATGTGCATTGGTAAAAAATGGACATGAGTGTAGATGAGATTTAAAAATAACTAATCGCAATGCAATTTTAAAGGGCCTAAGTGTTCTTAGTTCATTTTTTGAAAGATTTGTTTTCTATTTACTAAGTTCTTTTGATGCAGGATTTGTCTTAAAAATCTATTTTTTGTTGTTGTTGATATTTTATACTACAACTATTTTAGCATCACTTTTGATAAGATGACACATCTGTGTTTTTTTTTATATACGTATGGGAAATATTTTCAATCATTTGTCTGCAGATTGTTGCCTGCCTCCAATAAGAAAGGAAGAAAAAGAAAAGACAGTATGAGGCCACACTGCAGGATTATTTTGTCAATATAACATCATATTTACTTTTAGTGAGATGACCCACCCTATCAGGGAACATCCTTCAGCCCTCCCCCCCCCCGAACACGGAGTGGAGCCACTTAAACCTTCAGACAGGCCCATGTACAGTAATCCCACAAAGTCCTTCCAGCCACCAGATAATCTGGCAGGCAGACAGCCCATCTGAGTGGCCACATATTCCCACATCAACACCATTTACTGTAACCTCCACTGTGAGGTCAGATGAGCACGATCACCTTTTAATCCTTGCCGGGAAAAAGGGATTTTAGATCTTTGTTTACATTTTTTTGTGATCTGTAACCTTAATCCTTCCTTTCCAAGCATGACTCGCCAGGGTTTGCAAGAATTTTATATTAACAACAGCTCTTTAGATACAGTAAATCAAGATGTTCCTGATAAATGAAGATGTGTCATCATAGACTGTACATCCCCACATAATTTCTAGTCTAGATATGCTAGCAGCTTCCTGAGGCTCTACTTAGGCACAGCACTGGTATTGCATACGCATGCTAACGTGCTGAATTTTAGCAGGTAAATCATTTCCTAATTTCAACATTTTAGTTTAGCGTTAGCATTATAACGCTTGCTAATTAGCACTAAAAAAAAAGCTTAACTGCTGCTAACATTGCTTAAAAGCAGAGGTCAGAATAATGATTCAATTGTGGGTATTTTAAATGAAAGGACAGAAAAATTAATGTGAGTCTTGTCGAGTTTAATAGACACTTAAAACGGATTAAGCTTAAGAGTGCTGAAAAGATTTAAACATTTACCATGTAAAACAAACATTACCCTCATTTTAACAGCAGGCCCCAAAACAGTACTGAAATGAGAAGATACACATGTACAGTTTCACCAAAAAATGTAGTTTTCACCCCCAGTGTTTTTGAAAAGTTTACAGACATTTCATTTTTATCTTTACTTGGATTAGTTAGTTAGCGTTATCACACACCCTTTAGCACCAGTGGCTGTGCCAAATAAAACATCTTAAAGGCCACATCTAGACTCTGCTGGTGGAGGAGCTGAAACGATAGTTTGAGTATGATGGGGCATTTGCAGCGTCAGTGGAGGCTGCAGGAAGCAACAGGAGCCCCGTGCTGATGTCTCTCTTACACCGATCCATCGCCTGCTTGTACGATATCTTCTCTTTAGTGATGGGGTCTACCAGCTCTTTTGTGTGGGACGCCTCGTCTTGCAGTTGATCAGCTGTTGTGCTGTCAATGATATTGATGGCGAGAGCTTCTTTGATAGTGAGGCGGCCTGCTTTGGCGGGATTTACAAACCCACCGGTCAGGTACTGTGCCTCCATGTACCTCCTGGCATTTTCTTGGGGAATATACCCTTTCATCGCAGCCTGTCCCACTGCAAGACGATCTTTGGTCACGGGGTCCTCAACACCAGTAAAAGCCTTCTGGGCATTCAGAAGCTTGTACATGTCATTTGCGTCAATGAGGCCGCGTTCAGCTGCCTTGTGGACGGAGAGTTTGTCTTTTTTGTTGAGATCAACGATTCCTCCAGATGCTGCTTGTGCCTCCAGCAGCTTCAGAGCTGTGTTGGCGTCAATTAGTTTGCGGGTCAGGGCACTTCGTACAGACATGCGGCTCTCAGTGATGGTGTCTAAAACACCAGAGATTGGGAAATGCTCATCACCTGCTGAAGCAGTGAGGTTGTTCAAACTGCCAGCACTGTGGTTGGTCAAACTACTAGCACTGAGGTTGGTCAAACTGCCTGCACTGAGGTTGGTCAAACTGCCAGCATTATAGTGGTTCAAGTTGCCACTGTGGTAAGTGTTGAGGCTGGGGTATGAGGACCTGAGGGAGGGTGGCATGGCGTTCAAGGGAGAGCTTGGGATGGGTTGAATGGGTGATCTTGGGACTGTTATTGGAGGAACAAAGGGCTTTTTGGTTTCCCCTACAACCATGAGGGCAAACTCCGAAATGGACATTTTCCCTTCCTTGTAGCGTGTCACGTCATACTGGGTCAAGCGACCACTCTTCAGAGCATCCTTGACGGAGAACTGTTTGCCACTTTTGCGATCCTGCAGGATTGTTGTGTCCCCGTCTGGACCGGTTGAAGTGATTTCCTCCCAGTCGCATTCCAACTCCGACAAATGAATGTAGTGGTTGCGATCAATTAGCCCCTGCGTGTAGGCCTCATAGGGAGACATGTCTTTACCGGTTTCTGGATCCAGGATGGTGATCTTGGTGGAAAGATTTGTCTCCCTGGTGTGAGTTTCAGAATGGTCCTCTTTCTTGACGTTGTTCTGCAGCTCCATGATGAGTGTATTCCTCTCGTGTATTTTGTCTTTTTCGTTGAGGATTTCTTTCTCTAGTCGTTGTATTTCAGAGGATGTCTTAAGACTCCTCTGCCGTACAATCTGGTTTATCTCACTCATCTGCTTGGACTTTTGCTGGAAGGTTATGCTGATTTCCTGTCTTTGAGACTCTAGCATTTTGAGCTGTCGGAGATTATCCTCCTTCTCTCTTTGCAGAGCATCTCTGTTGGCGACGAGAGAGGCCCCCTCCTGAGAAGAAACAGACTTTGTTGTCTGCAAATGAGTAATTCTTATGTGGATGTTCTGAATCTTTTCCTCCTGGTCACGCCGGTGATTTCTCTCCTGCTTTAAGAGCTCTCTTAGGTGCTCCCTTTCAGCCTCAACTGCAGGGTCTTTCTCTACACGAACAACTTCTCTGTAAACCACCTTCTCAATTGACTTCTCCTTTTGCAGAATCTCCAACCTGAGCTGTAGGTTGTTGATTTCTCTCTGTAGACGGCTAATATTGGTGCCTTCAGTCTCCAAGTCGACACGTATACCATCAGTAAGTTTTTCCAGCTTAGGGTCCCTTTCCACTTTCAGGATCTCCTCAATGACTATCTTCTCCTCAACAGGTGGTGGAGAGCTTTCCAGTTCAATAATGCGAGATTTGATCTGCCTAAGCTCTGACTCTACTTGAATCTTCCTCTGACGATCGTCCGTCTGGGCCAGGGTATTCTCTTTGTCTTGAATCAGGGCTCTGAGCTGTCGGACCTCCATTTCAATCTTTCTGCGGGTTTTCATTTCCTCGTCTAGGTTCTTGTTCAACTTCTCATGCTCCAGAACCTGCGTGGGGTCCCTCTGAAGACGTACCACTTCCTGCATGACAATCTTTTCCTCCGGCTTCTGCCTTTCCAGGATAATGTATTGGTTCTGCAGGTCGTAGAGACACTCCTCCAAACTGCGGCGTTGTTGAATCTCTTCTCTTACATTCCTCCGAAGTCTGTCCGCCTCTTTCTCAAGAAGAGGATCGTTCTCATATTTGATGAGTTCTTTAGTAACTAGCTTGGTCTCCACTTTGGATTTTTCGGCTTTCAGCTCGTCTCTCTCTTTCCGTAGGTGGGTGAGCAGCTCCAGGGTGGTGTCATAGTTGACTCGCAGATGGGAGACTTGGGTGTTCAGCCTGTGCAATTCTCTGGTGACCTCAGGACTTTTCTCTTCTTTGATGATCTCTTGGGTCACCTCTTTGTATTCCACTTTGGGTTTCTGAGAGCGCAGGGTAGTCAGAGTCATTGTGATTGTCTTGATTTCTTTCTCAATGTCTGAACTGTTACGGCTGGTATCCTGCAGCTCTTTCCTCAGACGTACTAGCTCAACTTCTGTGTCAGGATCAACTCTGTAGATCTCATTGACAATCTCCTTGACTTCGACTTTAGACCTGAGCTTGTCCACCTCACCATAACGTAGTTGTAAGGTGGTCAAGTCCTTCATCAAGATAACATTCTCATCTTTCTCCTCCTCCAAGGCAATTCGTAGTTTCCTTGACTCCTCCAGAACTTCCGGATCTTGCTCTACTTTCTTCACCACCTTGGTGATTATCTTGGGTTGAATGGTGGGAATGACCCTCTCAAGCGTGTTTATCTGACTTCTTATGCTAAAAATGTGATCGTTGAGCAACTTGAATTGGGATTCCTCCTGGGCAATATCATTGTGAAACGTGAGAACAGCTTTCAGCATCTCTGGATCCTTTTCCAGCCTCACAACCTCCTTTTTAACAATCTTCTCCCTGATTTTTGGTTTCTGCTGAGACAGAACCGTGAGCTCAGTTTTCACATGAACTGACTCAGTATCTCTCGTTTGGAGCTCCAGTTGTATCCTCTGCATCTCATCTCTCATCTTGGCGGCTTCTTTGTCAAGCTGCGGGTCTCTCTCATATTCATACAGTAGCTTGGTCACCAGTTTTGGTTCGATTGTGGTCAGCTGTCTTTCTATTATGATAATCTTCTCATTTATAATTTCTATCTCTGAAAGGATTCTTGACCTCTTCAATGTTTCATCCTGTATCCGACTTCTCAGGGACATTATATCTGCCTCCAGTTTTGGGTCACGGTAGTATTGCACAACCTCTTTCTCCTCCAACCTCTCTACTCCTCTCCTACTCTTCAAAGACACAAACCTCTTACGGTATGTTTCCAGGTCTTTTTCAGCATGTAAGCGCCTCTCAACCTGCTCATTTAATGCCTTTTTCAGACTATCACTCTCCAGTAAGTCCTTCTTCTGGCTCTGTTGCTGCATCTGCTGGTTGACCACCACCTGACTAACTTGTTCTTCATTCTGCACAGGAAGAAAAGGATAAAGAAGATGATCATTTTGAAGCAGGAAAAAAAGTAAGGACTGTACTAAGGCTTGGGTGTTGTGTGGGTTATTTTGATTCCATAATATCGTACCCTGGCCTTGATGTTCCTCGCTGTCTCCAACTGTCTGAGTAGCAGGTCATTTTCAGCAGACACCTCAGAGAAAAGGTTCAGTAGATCTTTCTCCTGTAGTAAAAGCAGAGGGCATGCTGAGTTTAGATACTGAAGACTACAGCAAAGCTTTTACAGAAAAGGAAGAGAATTGTCATGAGTTCTTGGTTGTCTTTAGGTGGTTTTCTATATAGGTTTTACCTTTCTCTGTACGGCCTGCGCCATAGTAGAAGTTTTACGTATCTTTAGGACTGGTTCATCATCGTTGTCGTCATCATCGTCATTGTCATCATACAGAGTGCTTAGGTAAGTTTTTGACTTATTTTCATACTCCTGAATGGAAACATATTTCATTATTGAAATTGGAAGTGCATACCTAATCAACTGTAAATGAGAATAATCACATTTTATAAACTCACATTCAACACGCTCTGCAGATCACGGGAAAGATACTTGACTCGATCTAAATCATCTGATTTCTTCTTTATGTCCTCCACTACTCTCTAAAACAAGACATGAAACCACAAAACCACACAGATTTAAGATAGTTTGCATTTAGAAGCTGGAGACAGGTTAATGCGTGTAAAGAAAAACTTGCACTCACCTTCTGAGAGTTCTGCTTGGCTTTCATCTGCACCACATCATCAGTAGGTTTGATCGCATTATTGGGCATATTGACCAAGAAGAAATCCAGTGACTTAACAGCATTCTGGAAATCTTGGTTTTTACTGGTTCCTTCCTTTATGAGACAAGCCCTAAAGCGAAATATATAAAAAACATGTCTTTTCACTACAGAAATGTTTCCATTTTTAAGAGCAGTTATTCTGCTTTTTAAGCTTTTCCGACCAACAAATGTTGTTATAGTGATGTATTGTCATGTTAAATGACCAAATGTCAAATAATGAGGTAAATGCATTTAGATTGGGGGGGCTAAACTAAGCTATCAGAGGAGCTGCAGAAAGTGCACAGATGAAAGTAGGAGTTTCCTGATGATCTACATAGTTTAAGGTGTGAGTCGGGCAGGCTGCTCTATTGGAGTCCTGAATGAAAAAACTAATACCAGAAACGTAGTATAATAGCTGCTCATTAAATAAAAATACATTTGTTGGGATAGAAAAAAACAAAAACACGGCCACAGTTACAACAATGCTTGAATCATGTTTCACACACCTTTCCTGGAGCTGATTATTGACAGCCGTGTAACGGTTCTTCAGCAGTTTCACCTCGTTCTCCTGGCGGCGGATGTCAGGACAGTATTCATTGAAGCTCTGCTGCAAAGAGCGGCACGACTGCATTATCGTCTCCAAGTCTCTGCCTAATTTAGTCAACTCATCCTTCTTTGAGGTCACATCCTGACGCAAAGCCTGTTAGGTACGAGGAGAAAAAACACAACAGTTTGGATCCTTTGCTCACATAAACCTATCCTGAAATGGGAAAAGCTTCACAATGTCTGTTTTTTGTGCGGCGCGTTGACACGGGATTAATGAAGTCTGTATCTGTATGAAGTCTCGTCTTAAAACATTTTTATTTTAATTTACACAAGTGTTTGGTTTGTCTGACGTTCATTGTGTCTGTAATTGTATTGTCTTCCTTTGTTTTTATAACATTATATAAATTTGTACAGCACTTTGTTCAGCCTGGGTTGGTTTTAAATGTGCTCTATAAATAAATTGGCTTGACTTGACTTGAGTTGACATCATCCCCCATTAGTGTCAAGGCTCTAACAAAGCTGTCGTTTATAATTGCCAATGCACCCAATACAAAAATGCTAATTTGAACGGGACTCATTATATCACACAACGTCTGTGTTTGTTGAACTATGCCAGGTACTTTGCAGTGGATTCTTTACTTGAAAAATTACTGACATTGCACAAGATTTAGATCACAGACGACTTGCGCAATTATTACAATTCACTAGGCAATCCCCAGGTAGTAATAAGTCCTGTGCAAATACAGGTTTTGACTTGTTTTGATTGTATTATAAAGTACAACACCTGCAGCTGCTGGTTGCGACTCGGGAGTTCTTTGGGTTGATCAAGAATGACGCCATCTTTAGCGAGCTTTTCCTCAAACCCAGAGACGATGTCTTCCACAGTCTGTTTCTGCTTCTCCAGGAACATGGAAGCTGTAGCTCTGGTTGAGAGAAACACAGAAGGTAATTATGAAAAAGAACTCTGAGGAAAAAAACAACAACAAAAACATGCTACTTGCCTATATTAAAAGTCAGTTAAAGAAAAACGTCCTACTTTTTATTATAAAGCTCGATGAGAGCGTTGATGTCATTAATCTTGTTGCTGGCAGTGCTGAGTTTGAGGGGCAGTGTAGAGGCGTTGGGTCCCAGGGGTTTCTTGGCCAGAATAGGCTCCATCTCTCTCTGGACCGCTGACTTCTCTGACTCCAGCTTTCTCACAGTCTGAGCTGATTTCTGGAGTGCAACGTCACACGGTGTTACTGATCACAACAAGATACACATGTTTGGCAGAGGTGCCCAAATTCTTTCGTAGAAAGGGCCAAAAAAATGTATCTGGATGGAAAGCCGCAACCCAAAAATAATTATTGATTGAAAAAATAAATCTAAGTCTAAATTCAATTACAAAAAACACTTTAAACTGCATTTATCTCCCACATTACGTGTACTGTACATGTACAGTCATTTATCACTTGCAATATCAATTGGAGACAAGAAGCCTGTCTTTGTTTTTCAAATGTCTTTTAACATTAGATTCAAGCTGACAATTTTCTTTTATCAGTGTGCCATTTCCTCAATCAATCCATCTTGACTGGCAAACTCAAAGCCAGTGACGTAAGCCCGGCTCACAGCACGTGAGAGAGAGCAGGAGAGACAAAGAATACTGTAATTCTTGTAGATTCTACGTAGATAAAACTACTACGTGACTTAATAGGGAAGTTTCACAGCACATTGCGGTAAAACTCAGATAAAGTACTTTAGAGCTAAACAAAATGTATGTTTCAAGGTCATTAAGGTTAGGATTTTACAGCCCTTTCAAAATAAAAGGAGAATAAGAATGAGCATGTGAAATGGAATGGTGGGCCAAAACAAAGGGAGTACGGGCAAAACTTGGCCCGCAGGCCCCAAGTTAGGCGGACAACTGAGATAGGGAAAGTGCAACCTATATTAAAGCATAATGTTGCTCAAGTTCACCTCGTGGTCTTGCAGCCTCTTTGTCAGGTCCTGTGTGGGGTCGCGGTTGTCTAGCGGCGCTCTGAGTCGACTCAGGATTTCTTTTTCACTCCGCTCCAGGGCTTTGTTGATCTTGTCTAATTCACTGGCGAGCTCCGCAGCTCTGGGATTCTCTGGAGCGCTTTGAACAGCAACTACGGAGGAGCAAAGACAATAACTCGACAATGAAAAGTTAGATAGGCCTGAATCTTCCATCAAAGGCTCTTCTGCGGTCTTATAGCCAGAGAAGACAAAATGAGGGTGCCCTGTTAAGATGTCTTTCTTCTCACCTGCCTTCTGAGGGACAACCTCCACTGTGGGGTTCTTCAGGGAGGCCATTAGTGCAGATCTACGGGTCTTCAAGTCTGTCAGCGCTCTCTCCAGACTGAACACACAGACACCCAATGTTTCATTGTTACACATCATCGGCTTTGTCTCCAGAGCCGCAAAGATTAATCAATTGATTGTCAACTATTGAATTAATCGCAAAGTATTTTGATAGTTGATTCATCAGTTTGAGTGAAAAATTCTCTGATTCCAGCTTCTTAAATGTGAATATTTTCTAGTCTCTTCACTGCTCTCTAAGTCCAGATCATACATGAAAATTATGTTCACTAGGTACATTTCAGTGTGTGTTATTTGGTATCATTATAATCCTTGAATATCAAAACATAGGAGCAGACAACATCTAGTATGTGTTATTGTGGTTGGTTCAAGAGATATAAAGCAAAACACATAATTCAGTTATGGTGTGAAAGTAAAATGGGTTGCGATGGCTCCATTTCTGAAAATGTTCAGCACCCCGAACTGTAGAAGTGTGTAAAATTCCATGCTTTTATGAAAAAAAACGAATTGATTAATCGTTAAAAAATATGAATCAACAATGAAAATAGTCCTTAGTTGCAGCCCCATTTGTCTCTGTTTGTAATCGCAAAACTAGACAACGTAAGGAAGACATACTGCAGGTGGTGAGTTTGCACTCTGTACCTGTTTACTTTCTCCAGCGCCTCAGCATCAGGTGGCGGGACCATGAAACATGCCCCAGGCAGGGTTCTGGTCTTCCCACTGCTCGTCTGAAGCTCCCACTTCATATTATCAGTGTTGGACTTTAGCTTTAACGTCTCACCACGCCTGACTGTGTCCTGAACCAGAGAAGATGATAAAGTAAAGATGATAACAGCAATAATCTCTTGTATTATTTTCAACAAAGTTTACCGCCTGTAGGCTAGAATCAAATTCTGGATTATTTTTTTCTCTCGTTTCTAGGGAAGTAACGAAGCACTCAACTCCCAATTCAATACGATTTTCTTGAGATTCGTTTAACAGAACGAGTTGTTTATGAGTGAAAAACATTCCTTTATTTTTATAAAAACGGCAAAACAACAGATGTGTTCCGTTACCAAAAGTGCAACTAAAATTGTATTTTATCTTGAATAAATAAAGAAATGACTAAAAGTTATGAATTAGATTTTTAAAACAAATCCCACATCAAAAATAAGTTAATAAAGAAAAAAAGATATCTTCAAATAAATAAACTAAGATCACAAAGTGAAATCTAAAGTAGATTAAGCCCTAGGACGCAAAGCGATTCATTTTTTTTTTTCTCAACTGGTTGTAATGTTTAAAGATTTATATAAATTTTTAACTGATTCCCAATGCATCGGTACATCCCTATTACTAATTCATTCAATTACTTTAGTTAAAGCTATAGTGCGTAGTGTCTGTCGCTCCCATGAGGAATTCTAAGTAATGACAACAACACTGTTGTTGCATCCACATGATATAAGCGTTCTGTAATCGCGCACCACCCCCAGCCTGGCTCCACACAGTTACTAGTAACCAAGGAGGACACGGAGGATTAAAAACCCTTGAGGCATTGGTGGCCTTAAGGTTAAAGAAGCGAGCTGGGAGATCCGGGAGGTTGTTAGTTCAATCCCCTGACCGACAGGATAAAACATGGTTGGTGAAAGCGAAAGAGCAGCGCTCGTCCCTCCCTCATTACCGCTGCTGAGGGGCCCTTGAGCAAGGCCCGTAACCGCAACCGCTCCAGTGGAGCTGCTCAGTGGCCGGCAGGTCAGACTGTAGTTGCGCAGGGCGGCTTCCAGGTATGAATGTCTGAATGAGTGAATGTGACAGGTCGTTGTTGCAAATGAGAAATTGTTCTCAATTGACTTACCTGGATAAATAAAGGTTAAATAAAAAAGGACAATATTTTCACTTGAGGTTCTGCAAACAAAAGTCACCGGACGACAATTTCTAAACACAGCCATGCTGAGAAATACAGAGAGCGTTGTGGAGCTGATGCTCTTAATTAGCTTTGCAGCAAGTAGTTTGGCAACGGTTTGAATGTAACGGAAGTTCATTTACATTTATAAATATATTGATCCTTTCAACTGGTGCATCATGAACAAAGAGCCAGGTTAAGACATGTTTTCATGTCAAATCTTGCAAACGACTGATCACACATAGTTCTCCTCAACTGTCCTCAACCCACCTGTCCATCGGCCCAGTCACACAGAGACACTGCAGACGGGGGTTTGGTGGGCGGGACCCGCCGTAGCTTCAGAGGCACCACCTTGCTGCTGAGCTCCCTGAGGGCGGCCAGCCGCTGCTCGTTCCTCTTTATTGCTGGTTCATCTCCCTTTGAATCATTAGAATTATTATGTAATGTTGAATTAAAACAGAAGCAACACAAACACACAAGTATAATGTGCTTTATCCCAAAATGAAGCATTTCTTTCATATAAACCATCAAATGTCTTCCAGCTTACAGAGACGTCAGAGGTCCCCCAACCCCCTGAGTCATGTCTTGAAAATGATTGTAAAACAAGTTACAATTGCTCATGACAAATAATATGTTGCACTATATGTGTAATGCTGAATAGGGGTACTTTTTACCCCATTTGATTTAAATACACCTTATTTGTAATCTATTTGTCAGGGGTGCAAACAACACAAATCAGCCAACATTGATATCGTTTGCAATCACTTTCCACACATCTTCACTGACTGCACTTGCCAACATGAAACTATTATTCTATCAATATTTTGTCCTTATTTATTGATTAATATGTAAACATCAAACATATAGGAGAGTGTTTAACCCTATCTTGAATGTTAGTTGCAACTTATGAAGTTAAAATAAATCGTGGTTTGAAGAATAGCACATCACTAAGTAAAATGTGTTGAGTGAGTGTGCCTGTAATTAATCCCATGATCCCTTGAGAGTTGCTTTTACAAGCTCCTCCTACACTTATCTGTAGGCTATTACACTTGACAAACTTGTCTTATTCTTAACATTCAGCTGTTTGTAAGCCGCATAGAAACTATGACATAGGGAACCCAGTTGTACCTCCAGAGCCATTAGGACCTGAGGGTTGCTCTTCTTGTCCAGAGACTTTGGGTCCATAGTAGAATTGAGCCTCTCCAGGGACTCGGACAACGTCTCTGCATCCAGCTGGAACTGCATTGGAGAGAAAAAAGTTCACTCCAAGTTGTCGTGAACCAGTAGCCTGGAAGGAATTGGGTCTGACACTATGTAATGAAAATGGCCCAACTCGAGGGGCGGCACCAAGTGTGTATTTAAAAATCTCGCTGCGCGCAATTGGACAAGACAACGACCAATCACAGCAACACACGGAGTGACATATCCAGAGCCCCACACGCTTAGCTACCAGCGGAGCTAACTGGTAGATTAAACCGTGCCTCTATATCAGATACTAACGATGTGATTGGTTCAGCTCGGTTACAAGGGAATAGATAATGAGCAGCATTACTGACTGCCAGAGTGACCTGCTGAGCAAATTCAAATTGTGGTCTCGGAGAGCTCTGGATTTCCAGGGTAGTGAACCAGTCCACTTAGAAGAAGAAATCCTATCACAGTCAGTCACATTGTTTTGTGGTCCAAAGATAGCTACCTTCTTGTAGTCCTGAATGTTGTCCAGGTGTTTTTCTTTGGCCAGACACAAGTTGAGGAACGACTGCCACTCAGACTGCACAGCATTTCTGTGTTCCTGACAAAATAAAAACAATTTAATTCATTCAATTTATTCCACATACCACTGTGTCAGGTACTAGACAGTTATCAGACAGATATGTTTCTAATGTGTGAGATAGCAGAGAGATGTACCTCGATTGTTGAGCTGCCAGGGTGTTTCATTTCAATAAGACGACTGCCTTCCTGCTGCAGTTTGTTGATCTCATTCTCATGTGCTATGAGTCCGCTGTTTTTGAATTTCTGAATAGAAGAAGAAACAACATAAAGTCAAAATCAAAATGACATGGTGTTACAAGTCTTCAAATTTCCCCAGCAGCTAATCCGTTACTACCGTACTGGTTACACCAGTTGGGTCACAATCAGCTCTTAGAGGATTATGCTCGAAGGCAAATTGATAAACAAAGTTTTACTATTCTTCTTTCCAAAATATCTCCGCCCTGCACCTCCCATTGATCACAAGACAACACAATAAACCTGGAAATTGAAAGGTAATTTTGGTATTTTTCCAAAACTGGACCCTATTATAATTGGTAGAGCATGGAGCGAGAACCCTGTAACCTGCAACTGTACTGCAATGTAACCCCGCAGGGCACACCCTGCACACCCTGCACACCCTGCACACCCTGCACACCTTGTCAGACTCCGTCCAGTAAAGGTTCTGTGTTTGCCACTTACAGGCTTAGCTTGTTATTTTAGGTGTCTGGCAACATTAAGGAAAGGATTCCTGCAAAGATAGGCCTTTATGTAAAAGAGTAAGATCTTTTTGTTTGACATGAAAAAGCCCCAAAATTGCCATCGCCAAACTCACCAAACTCCATTTACATATACGATTATTTTTAGTGTGTATATAGCCAGCATGGTTTTTACATGTAAATGGGTGAATTAAGATATTTCAACCAAACCAGAGTGGTGAAAGTGGAAAGACAAGACATTTTGATAGTTCAATTTTGTGTCTGTTGACTTGGTTTGAAGTGTCTCTTACAATGATTAAACTACTTTTGGTTTATTTCAGTTTAGTCTGGTGGGAGGGCTAAAGCATTTTTGGGGGCCTTTTCATGTTTAACAAAAAGGATCTTGCTCTTTTCTTTTAAAGATTATTTTTTGGGGCATTTAAGGTCTTTATTTGAATAGGGCCGCTGAAGACATGAAGGGGGAGACAGAGGGAGAATGACATGCAGCAAAGGGCGCGTGCTGACCCCTCACCTCATACTCCATGCGGAGGCCTGGGGGGTCGACCATGCGATCACTCCAGTCCCTCTGGAGGATCCGCTCCTGCTGGCCTGACAGGTACACCAGTTCCTTATTGCAGCTGTGCAAGTACTCGTACAGAGAGGCCAGGTGGTTGCGTCTCTGTTGGGAGGCTTCCTGCAGAACACACATACAAGATGCACCCATTACATCCCTCTGAACTTAAATCAGTCCCTTCAAACAACACAAGTCACACATTGAAGCCTTTTCAGAATCAGAAAGTGCAAAAAAAACAACTCACACAAAGTTTTGCATATTTCTCTTTCAAGGCAGTGTACTGCTCCTGCAGACAAAGACGAAGAAAGAACAGATAAATGATTCATCCCGCAGAGCAGCGGTGGAAGAAGTATTCAAATCCTTTACTTAAGTAAAAGTACTAATACCACACTGTAAAATACTGGTTACAAGTTAAAGACCTGCATTGAAAATGCATGTAAGTATCATCAGGAAAATGTTCTTTAAGTATTAAAAGTGTCTGTAGCGTCCTTTTCTGTATGTCGTCAACTGGACCAATGTTTTGCATTTTTATTTGGCTCTTTAAATAAAAGAAATTTGAACACAAAAACAGTAAAAATACTCAATGCAGCAACAGTTTCACATTTTTTGAAACTGGAAATTATATTTTCCAAACTACATGCGTTTTGTGTGGAAAAATCTTAATTTGTAAAGTAACTAAAGCTGCCAGATGAATGAAGTTCAATATTTCCCTCTGAAACGTTGCGGAGTAGAAGTAAAAAGTGGCATGAAAAGAAAAGACTCAAGTAAAGTGGAAGTACCTCAAATTTGTACTGAAGTACAGTACTTCCGGAGAGTGGGTGTGATGTGTGTTAGGTGCTGTTACCTGGGAAGTGTTGGTGCTGGGCTCCAGCTGGGCGTTGTAGGCCTCGATCTGCTGGTGCAGAATGTTGTGCGCTGCTATCTGCTTCTCCACGTCAGACAGGCTGGGGCCGTATGCATCGGCCTTCAACTGTTTCTGTTAATCACAGCATTACGAAGCAGAAAATTGTTCAACCTGTGACACACAACCATGAAGATGTCAAGCTGCTATAACCCAAGATGGACTTGAACCAACCAGCTTTTCATCCAGCAGAGGACCCCAGTCGATCTTTTGTTTCGGATCCAAAGTTAGTCCCTGGGAATACACTTCCCTGTAGCTGGCACAGTCCTTCACCCAGCGATCATGGAGGTTTATCACACTGAAAAGGAAGAAGTATTCCAGTCATGGCTGAGTAGAGGGGTGGGGAGCTGGGAGAGGGACTGTGGAAATGACACTTTGTGGCATTCATGTTTTGGTGGTGTGCGACACATTTGGTTAAAGGTGTGTCTTTTGGCGTGCATCACCGGGTTTGTGACAGAACAAACTCACTCTTTCTCTATCTCGAGGACCTGCGGGTGCTTCAGCTTCTTGGCCTTGTCCACGTCCATGAAGAGTTTCTTCAGCAGCTCCTCAGCCTCCATCAGGTTGTTTGTGTTCTCCTTCTGGTGGATGAAGGGCTGTTTCTTCCCATTACGCTGTGTGTCCTTTAGATGGGAAAAAAGAACATTGTGCTTGTAAATGCCCCTAATTTGACAAAGTGCAGACTTGCTGATTAATAAAAGACGTGGTAATAGTTCTGGTGGTTTTCCTTCCAAAGCATGTATTAATACCAGGGAGAGAACAACTCTCCATGTTTGTGCTGTATTTAATGTACTGTTTATTCACTGAAATCAAAGAATAAAAAGCTTGAGCAGAAAACATTAACTCAAGAAAGAAAGAAAAAAAACATGTGGTCATACGCTGTTGCATGCTTCACCCTCACAAAGATGACGTAGTGTCTATGTATACGTTCTACGTGGACTTCTTACCACAGCCAGCATCTCCTCTGTTGCCAGGATATACTTCTCCACTTGGTCTGCATTCTTCTGCATGCGATCGATCACCACAGCCAGGTCAGTGGCCTGACTCCTGGGTAAAAACACAGAGATGATGGTCAGGACCCTCCGAGCCAATGACATCGCTCTGTGAGGTGATGTTTCTTGACATCGTTTAAAGACACGAGGGTGCAACACTGCACATGGTCGCACTGTTGAACCAAGCTTGCTCTTGGGGGAATTCTTGGGACTTAATAAATTAGAAAGTGTGGTCTAGACCTGCTCTATCTTTATAGAGTCTCGAGATAACTGTTTTGATTTGATGCTATAAATAAAATTGAATTGAACTGAGTTGAAACAAGTACTAGTAAAAAGTAAAATATGCTCCTGTTATTGGGATTAAAAAGCTTGTTTTCGTACTTGTATAGCTAAATCAGCTTATCTACCTTCATGCTAACAACTAGTTTATATTCTGTTGGGTGGTTCAGTCTATACAGGCTCCAGATTTAGAAGTTAATCAGCTGTTTTGTTTGTATCATGTTTTATCTTTAAAGTAACTATTGCTGTCAAACAAATGTGGATTATTGAGTACAATATGTCCCTCTGAAATGTAATGGAGTAGCATGAAAAGTACCTCAGAACTGTACTTGTAATGTAAAGTTGTGATAAAAGAGCAACTTCAGTAATACTTTTAATTAAGAATTAAAACAGACAAACAGACTTAGAAAAAAGTTTTTTTATTACAAAAGCATGACTGTAATTAACGCTACTCCGAGTACTAGTGAGGAACTGTACAGTAAATGTCTTGTATTTGTGGTATGTTTTGGTTTTTGTGTCTTTTTTCATTCTTTTTTACAAGCTTTGGTCTCTATTTAAATACTTTAGAGAGACTTTTAGAGTGTTGTTTGCACCAATAGGACTGCATCCAATTTTGTTGTAGATGTACAATGACAATAAAACTCTTCTTCTATTGTTTAGCTCTTCATGTGATGAAAAGGCACTGAAGTTAACAAGATTCCTTCCTCCACTGGCACGTCTGTTGGAGCTCTCTTTGTTCTGTCATTCCTGCGCCGCTGTGGTATGAACGCCAACTATTTCTGGTGTCACACCCAGATCAGGACCCAGGGGACACTTTTGTCCACCGTCACCTCCCATTGGCTGTCAGGAATGTTGTCTGTGTGTGGCAGACATACCTGCGGCCTTTCAGCCCTTATCAACTACACAGCGTCACTAATTTCCAGTAGTGCTTTGACAGTTGTAGTCAGACATTATGGCTCGCAGTAGGTGGAGTACCAGGGGCGGACTACTTCCTGCAGTCTTTTTATTACTCCCAGTGTTGGAATGTTACTAAGTACATTTAGTCAGCTACTTTACTTTGGCACAAATATGAGTTTTTTGTACTTTAATTGAGTCTTTGATTCTTTTCATGCCACATCATACTTCTTCTAAATAGTTTTCATTATTAATTTTTTTAAACAAATACACAAATTGTACAGTGTCTGCATTAGGTAGAAAAGACCCCAGGGGGAATTACAGCCTATTCCCTTCCCCCTTCTCCACAACCTCCTCTAACAGCCGCTGCTTCAAATCACTTCACTTTCACACATTAGTCCTGGAATTTAAAGATACAAATGATGGAAGTCAGGTTAAATAGCAAGAAGTGAAAGAATGGAAGACATAGATGAATAAGTAACTGATAGTAGCCTAATCCCGAATTAAAATCATGACCAGGCAGGTAAGAGAAGAGGGCTATAAAAAAATTTGACAGAGTGAATTATATGACTGAAAATAATATTATAATAATATTTCAGCGACCCAATGTACAAACAAGAAGCAGATTCTTAGAAATAAATTGCAACTAATCCTATTCGAAGTCAGATTTTGATTTGATTGATTTATGCAAAACATGTAAAACCCTCACAAAACATGACGCTACGCTACCTAACAGAATAACCAAGTAGAGCTGAAGTCGAGCAGTAGATTAAACAATGAGTCAACTGGCAGAAATAAACTATTTTGATGATTGTTTAAGTAAAAATGCTAAACATTTTATTCCATTTGGTTCTAGTGTCTAAAATGTAAGGATTCCTTTTAACTGTTTAACCTTTTTTTTTTTTTAAACCTTTGAGGTCCGGACTACCTTGTAGGCCAAAAACAAGTGTTGTGTAGGTGGAACTTTGGGCTCTGGGTAACTGTGACGGGTGCCTCCCACAATATTCTAAAGTTTTACAAACCAAACAATCAATCAATCAGGAGATTAAGCCATAATAAAAAATAAGAATATGTATTTTTTTTATTACAAAATTTACAAAAATAAAAATATTTTAACAAATTTGATAAATAAATAATAATTGAATGAATAAATGAACAAAATAAATAAAAGTAAAAAATAAAAAAAATTAAAAATATGTAAAAAATAATATTTTCTCTATTTCATCCAACTACAACAGTTCAGTAACAATTGTCAAAATAATTTCCCTTGTATAAAAAGTGCTCTAAGCAATGTCACACATTTTTTACGACACTTTTTTTTCACATACAGCAAACATCTCCTCCCTATCAGCTGCCTGTCTCCTGAACACACTGTAAAAAAGAAAAGAAAGAAAGAAAGGTGGTCTCTGTAGACAACAAAAACAAAACAAAAACAACCTGCGCCACCCTGACCACCAAACATAACAAACAGCGAGCCGGCCTATAACCATCAGCGCAGCAGCGTTAGCACGTGGGCTCCGTCCACCACGCTCGTTCATGACTCCACCAACTCCATCTTGTCGGTTATTGGCTGGTTGGTTATGGTTGGTGGTGCAGGTTGGCACAGGTTGTTTTTGTTGCTGTTTGTAGACCCTGTTTACAGAGACCATGGATTCCTTTTCTCTTTTTTTTTTTCAGTCTTCTGGGGACAGGCAGCTAGCGGAAAGTGCAGCAATGTTTGCTGTATGTAATAAAAAATGTTGTAGCTCAAAAAAACGTGTGACATCGCTTTGAGCACACCAAAAGTTTAAAGTAAAATTAATCAATAAACCGATTAATCTTAGCAACTCTTCAATTTATTAGTATAAAACTACAACGGACGTCTTTATGCACCGAGTACTTAAAGTACATTTACCTCTCTATACTTACGTACTTTTACTTAACCCCGGTGTTGTCTTCACTTTCGGCAGCCTCTCATGTCCCTCGGGTCAAATTGACCCGGGATTTATATTTGGGTTTAAAAACAATTCTGAAATAAAATTCTACTTCAAAATCTATCATCAAATATTGTCTTTACCTCAATTTCAAGCAATTGAGATGACGTCTATATTTAGGGAATGCAATCAGTCTCTACTAGCACACAATTAAAAATGGAAGTGTGATTTGTTTTTGTCATAAGGTTATAATTCAGGTTAAAAATCCACTACGTGATTATTCTTATCTTGGAAAAACAATAAGTGGTAATATCCAGAGTAATTTTCTGAATTGAGTCAGGAATATATGTTTATTACAGAAAATAAAGTAAGGCCGTTGATTTACAGGTAGAAAAAAATTTAACTTGTTACATTTTTCTACTTGTAAAAATTTGAAATGGGTCAATTTGACTTGAATCCCATACAGGGGTTAAGTAGCATTTTCATTGCAGAACTTTTACTTGTACTTTTGAACACATTTGTTGTACTCAAACTGCCTCTCCTCGCTGCTGCAGAGGTCCCACATGTGGGTGGCTTCATTCATGGCCAAGAGCTACGTCACAAACACACAGAGCTGTTTCTTGCAGTAATCATGAATACTCGAGTGTGCATATCAGACGAGGTATTCACCACATTGTAAACTCACTAACTGACTCACTCCCTTCCCTTTAAACTCAAGTGTTACTGCCCTGCCACTCCTTCAGCCATTCCTGTTTCCATAAGAAACAATCTCGAGCCATTAGCTGGACTGGCACGCCCCGCAGGGATGGAGCGCTAATGTTCAACAGTATCTGCCCCCCCAGGTGACATGGGACACCGAAAGGAGATAAAACCCCCTGCTTACTCAATATGCAAGGAGCAGGGTGGAGGTTGCGTAATTTCAAAGTCTCTCAATGTCCACACGTTTATTGCAAAGTGTAAATTCATAAAACATGATTAATCACTCCTCTATTTAAACAAGCACTTGTTCCACTGCAAAGCAATGACAACAGCCTGCACACTGTTGACCTGTCGGCTTAACGAGTCACAACACCGGCCAATCAGGTGGCACCACAAAGGAATTCAGTGAGTCAGTAAACTTTGGTGATACTCCCTTTAGGCAAAGATACAAGGTGCTGTGGTTAAGGGAATCACGTTAGGTGAGGTGACAGGAAGACAATCAATGAAGTATCCTTAAATGTATGGTAGTAACACAGTGGGACTGTCAAAGTAAATGTGGAACGACTTAGCCATTTTATGTCATTTTCTAAAGCTCCGTCCTCTTTAGTTCTCTATTTAAGAATGAATGAAAGACAGATGTTAGAATCTGACACGAATAATGTATATTAGAGGTCAGAGAGGTATTGTTGTAATATGGCATCTGACTCCCGTGGCACACTGTGTTGTCCAAGGTTACAAAACACTGTACAAACATAACCAGGATCCTGGTACCAAAAAGAGAAGGCTGCATGCAGAATGTCAGCTCAGCTCTTCAGAAAGAAAACACATGAGTGAGGCAGCAAAAGAGAGGAGAAAAGGGACAGTCACGAAACACTAGGGCACACACACCTTACACACACACACACACACACACACATAAAGAGAGAGAGTGGAAAGTATTTAACTCACTTGCTGATCTTTGTAGTATTCGACATCTTGGAGACTGTCTGTTTGTTGTAATCTTAGTGTTTCTTACAACTCCTCGCTCTCTCCTCTCCTCTTTCCTCTCGCTCCTCAACTAAGTGAAGGAGCGTCCACCTGTCTCAGCTCCACCTGTCTCAGCTCCACCTGCCTCAGCTCCACCTGCCTCAGCTCCACCCAGGCCAGAGGGTGTGTCATCAGTAGAAGCAGCGGACCGGGCGGACCTGTTCCGGGCTCCCGCCGCTTCGCATTCCTCGCTTGACTTCATGTTCTTGGAGTTTTTTTGTTGGTTTTCCTCCAATGCATTCCAGTAATTTTTCATTGGTCTGCTTTCTCAGACTGCTTTCTAAGTGTGTGATTAGGAAATATATGTCGAACCCTAAATAGAAGTATTATTATCTTGACACCACCCTTTAAAATAGTCTTTGCTGAGTTGATCTGCCGGTTTTGAACACCTCTGTTTGTTTTTTTCTTAGAGAAATGGTCTCTGAACAGGATGCAGCTACTGCTCTCTCATCAGCTCCATGACAGTGTAAAACACTCACTGTTTCCACATGTACGAATGTGGTTAAATGTACACAGCAGAACTAGATACTCAACATCTGGATGTTTAGGGTCATGATTAGCACTTGCTCTTATATTGCCGTTAGATTTCAGATGTGCTACCTCCGTTTCTGTTCTTAAATCTGAGCTAAAGACTCATTTTTACTCACTGGCCTTTTTAACCAAGTAAACCCTCAATCTGTTATCATGTTTATATATATATATGTGTTTTTTTTACACAAGACAAGGGCCCAATCAAATGCCCAGGTTGACGTCAGATCTCAATATAATACCCTCCGCTATAGCTCGACGTGCTCCAAAAATTAGTAACTTTGCGTCGGGGCTGACGGCTGTGATTGGTCAACTCGTCCTGGGCGTTGATAGTCAGCCTGCTGTGGGGAGTAGCAACATGCTACTTCACTGACTTAAACTTTGCAAATAAACTCATAAAATGACTGGGTTATCCGTTTGTAAAGTGTCTATATGTCGGTAACGTTTTGAAACGAGCCCACACAGTACTTTGTGGGCAGTTTAGATTAGATTTAATCTACTTTGTGGGTAGTTGTGCTGAAGTTTGCCTGCTAACATAACATAACATGCCATAACATGGATTTTACTGTGTATTTCTCAATGCTTTTTACAAAATCTAAGCAAGAAAAGGCCAAACAAATAGGAACAATGTTTTAGCATGACAGTCTGTGGGGCTTGCCATTCTGAGTACCAACACAGGCGACACCCCCTAGCGTTTTGGCGCCTCGAGGCAAAGCGACCTTGACCCAAAACTCCGAAAGGGTCACAACGCCGTAGCTACGCCATTGCTCCTACGGCGTCGGGACCCTTTTGGAGTTCTGTGGAGTGGACGCAGTAAAACCCGCCTTAAAGGGGAGACTATGAAATATTGCACAGCATCAGAAACGTAAGGTGCAGTAGTTGTTCAGGTTGTAACACTGGAAGGTTGACATAACAGTGAAAAGGGTTAACTTGTTCAACGCACCCTTACTTGTGTGTGTGTGTTTGTGAAATGTGCTGTAGATATAAACTTGCTGTGGCAATCAACTTTTTGACTAATAGAGCAGAGCCCTAATTAATTCATTAGTGGACTCATGATTATTCAGTAATCGCAAGGATTGTAAGCTACCGATGGTCATCAGACACACAACCCCAGTGAAGCCGCCTCTGTGTTAAAAAAGTAAGCTGATAGCAAAGGTATAGGTTTTAAAACTCCAGTGCTTCAAAAGTATCTCATGTCCTGTCATCTCAGTTGTAATGCTTGTTATTGTTGGCACAAAACACATATGCAGAGTGAAGTGGGTGGGTGGGTGTTGAAGGCACCTCTCTTGGTGCTCCAGTCGAACAATGCGCCTTTACGCCTCGAGGGAAGCAAATGGCGCAGCATGCTGCTCCGTCTCATGCTTGCTGTGGGTGTGTCTGACGCACGCCCAGAGCAGTTCCTACTCAACCAACACACACATACCTGAGGGGGAGAGGGAGAGATTAAGGAAGAAGGAACAGAAAGATAGGAATCAGTGAGTGAAAGGACAAGAAAGTGATGATCTTTATCTCTACCAGTGAGCCATACTGTAAGCGGATGTGATTGTATACATTTTTTATTTACAATCAAAATGTATTAAATGACAGTGTGGAAGGGGTTATCAGTAACAAAGAAAA
Organism: Etheostoma cragini; assembly: GCF_013103735.1. Classification (NCBI taxonomy): domain Eukaryota; kingdom Metazoa; phylum Chordata; class Actinopteri; order Perciformes; family Percidae; genus Etheostoma; species Etheostoma cragini. The sequence continues at coordinate 2,533,563 of NC_048421.1, read as the reverse complement.
TAATTATTACTCAAATCTGAACCCCACCTCTTCTTTACAGAGCTTCATAGAGACTTTCAGCTCATTGTTTTGGTCATCAGGCCCCCGACTTTACAGCCTGGCTCCCACCTCTCTCTTATGTACTTCCGCTCAATTAACCTTTTCCTTCAGTACTACATCTGGGTTTGCAGTGTATTCTTGGGTTTTCTCCGGTCAAATTTTTACTGGTTGGGCACCCAGATAGCTCAGATGTTAAAGCGGGTGCCCGTATTTAGAGGTTTACTCCTCGACGCAGCGGGCCCGGGTCGATTCCGGCCTGCGGCCCTTTGCTACATGTCAGTCCCCCTCTCTCTCCCCTTTCATATCTTCAACTGTCCTGTCAATTAAAGGCCTAAAATGCCCCCCGAAAAAATGTTACCGGTCCAATCAGAGAACGATGACGTTGAGGTCGTGGAGGCCTTTCGGCCTAATCTCCACGAGTTAAAGCCGGAGCAAGAGTTTTGTCGGTGGCCATGATGTTGTGGCCCTCGTCCCCACGGGCTTCGGGAAAAGTTTGCATTTCCAGCTTGCTCCGTTTAGTGGGGATGGCTAAGGCAAATGTTAGCGATGCTAAGTCGACGTCACGACCAAACATTAGCGATTGGTTATGGCAGATCCAGAGTGGTCTGGGCAGATCCAAAAGCTTTAAACTTCAACAGAGTACCCGCCTTCAAGGTAGTCAACACGTGTCATTTATGGACTCTGTAAATGAAAGGTTCAAGTAGGACCAGTCTTGCAACTTTACTGTTTGGTTCAAACTCACCGTGCTAATTATTGTGCCATTTCCAGACCCTGTTGCGCTAAATCTTGCACATGGTATACCTCCAGGGCTCAATGCCCCAAAAAGATTTATTTTGTACCCAAAACACAATTTATTCATAAACTTCACCAACTAGTTTGTATTGCATGAACTTAAGATTTATGGCAAAAACCCTGCTGCCCGCTACCTGCTCTGCACCAAAGGTCATCCAGTGAACATAGTGGAGCCCTTAGCGGCTTAAGAGCCAGATATTAGCAGTTGGTGAGGACCAAAACAGAGCTAAAAGGAAAGTAAACTTGGTACTTACATTTGCCAGGTGGACACAAACAGACTCCAGATGAATGATGGTGCTCTGTATTTGCCAGATGTGTAAATAAGCAACTGTTTGCTCACAATAGTATAATAATATGACTTAAAGGTGATTAAAGTTAATGTTATAACTTGTTTCCACTGTGCCCATAGGGGGAAAAAATGATAGAAATCAGTTAATGCAGGTTTAATAATTTACTGGCATTAAAATTTGTCAGCATTCATTGTTAGCCATACTTAATGTAACATGAATATTAAACGAGGACAAGCTCAGAAACAGTTGATATTTAACAGGTCCAGGCTAGGCCAGCTGCATCGAGATGTGGAGGGGTTGGACACAAAAACCATAACAAAATAAAGTTGGTAGAAAACTTCTGCAATACCCTTTGGGCTTCACAGGGGTTTAAATCATTTGATACAGGTGTTCATGGTATTGTGTCCACCCCTGTACTTCCATCAGGCACGACCCTCAAGTTCCAATTCCATGTTGTGCAATCCATCTGAGATAAGCTCCTTAACTTCCACGTGTTACCTTTCCATTTAGTAAATCATAAATAACTTGTTTCCCTTTGGTTAATTTATTTCAAAATGTAAAGTATGTAATAACAATACTTTATATACACATACACAAATGGAGAGATGTCAGAGTGAGTGGGCTGCACCAGGTGCCCTGAGCAGTTGGGGGGGGGGGCTCGGTCCCTTGCTCAAAAGCAAGTCATTTTTGTATGCTAAGAAACACATCTCTGGTAAACAGAAGATTGAAAGTGGTGATTTTCTATGATTCTTTTTAGAGAAACTCAGTTTTAGAGATCCAGTTGATTACAACAACTAATAGATTAGAGTATTAAATAATATGTGTCAGTCTAGAGTAGACGGAGAATATCATTAGGACAGCCCTAGTACATAAATATACCGGTACTAAGCACTTGCAACCCCATACATACATGCATACATGCAAACATACTCCCATTAATATACCCTTACAGTCATTGTCATGTTTTGGATGCATGTATACATAACTGCATGAGTATGCGTGTAAATGCAAGTGCTTTGTAACTCTATTTATAATCTATAAATGTGAAAGTCATCAATTTTGGCCTAGGCGGCTTCTTATACAAGTTTAACGTGTTCTTGTATGAAACCGTGCTGTCATCGGAAGGGTGTGGATGGCTGCCACATATTTAGATAAAAAAAAGTAATTGACTCATAAAACAGGACGCAGTATTTACACAGCGAACGTTCCACACATTCTTCCAGGTCACAGTGTGGAAAAACCTATTTAAATCAGCCACACCCGCGGCACTCCCGAGCAACAGGTACTGAAAAAGAGAGATCTAATCAGTGTAATCGCAAGGGACCGACCTGTGACCAGGTTCCAGGTAGAGCGGCAGTTCTTCTGTGAAACATGAGCCTCTCAACTTATTATCCAAATTGATTGAAATTAACATAAACACTTTGTATCAATTACACTACAACCATTGGTCCAGGTGTTAGTAAAACTATTTAAATGTTCCCCAGCTTTAAAACTAGAACCTGAATCACTGGTTTCACCCAGAGTGGTAACAAGCTTTTATATAGAATATCTAAAACATGTACATGTGATATAGTTTGCTCATATCAGACGGACTCCTTGACACACTTCAGATCTAAAAATGTAATTTCATAAGACTCCCGGGGGTCTGTTATGTTTAGATAAATATGTAGCTTCATAGCAAGGATTTTAATGTACAGATAGTAAATTTCTTCTTAGATTGTTAAATGTACTTGATATACGTAATAATTTAATGTGTTCTTTTAGATAAAGATTAGTCTATGTAGGTGTAAAAATTAAAAAAAGCCACAAATTATTCCAAAGACATTGGAATAATGTACCCAGATACTGATTATTTATCTTGTAATGAGTTCTTTGAAAACACAACATCCGCTGCAGTTTTAAAATTACAGCAAAAGGTGTCATGGGAATGTAGTTTTAATTTGAGGATCATTGGCGTCAAGACACCAACCTAACAAGTCTTTGCCATCCTGTGGAAGGCACACGACAGGGAAAGCTAGTTAACCCTCTCAGCTGTTGGAACAGCGTTGGGGTGAAGAGTTGGTTACGAGTTTCAATACTAAGCCTTGTACAGTACATGCACTACACCCCACAGCCTTTTACTGCAGATTTCAATATAGTACAGAAAATACCTTCTGGTACAAGCAGTTACTAAAGCAGATTTTATTTGTGAAACCTGACACCTGTTGGACAGAAAAAGGTAGTACCAGTGTGTATTTCTCTTGTAAAAACAGCTTCCCAGTGATTTAAATTTTAAAATAAAAAGCAGCAAGTTTCTTTTTATGTTTTATTTTGAAAGATCATGCAGTGCACTTCCAAGTTAGGAGCTTAACATCACTTTCAATGATACACATGAAAAACCAATACATTTGTAATTACCTAGTACAAAACATAACTAAACATTACTGAGGAATGTAACAAATTAAATAGTATAATAGGAAAACAAGTGTGCAACACAACTACTGCTGCACTGCAGATCTTAAAAGGCTTGATAGAGGTTAAAGTTGTTTTGTAACCCTGTTGTGTAAATACAAAAAAAAAAAATCTGGTTTATGTGTAGAACTTAAAACAAGACAAAAGCAATCATTTACTTTTTCAAGTGTACGGTGCGTTTACTGAGAGAACTGAGGAGGCATGGGGTATGGCACCAGCGGTGGAGGATGCTGCTGCGGAGCCTGTGCCTGGGGGAAGGGGAATGGGGGGTGACTAGCGCCACTCTGCGCGCCACCCTTAGCAAGAGCAAACGGTTGGGCCTGGAAGTTCTGGCCTCCGAAGGCTCCAGGTTGGTTGTTAAAGTTGGACTGTCCATTACCATTGAAGCTGGCTCCGCTGAAGCCATTGCCACTGCTGTTATTGCCCCCATAGCCTCCATTCTGTGAATTTGTGCCATACGTTTTACTTGGTCCGTTCTGAAACCCTCTACCATTATCCCGGTCCCTAAAACTGCCAAAATCACGCCTTCCAGAATACCTATCCCGACGGTCATCTCTGTAGTCACCACCTCTGCCTCCCCTTGAACGCCCTGGAAAGGAAAACACACTTAAGGACAAAGACAGTGGGAGGTTGTTTTTTTTTAAGTTGAATTAAAAAAAATTTGAGAAAGTTTAACTGTAAATTGTCTGAGATACAGAAGTTAATGATAACCCATCCCATTCTCAGAACAAATTAAAAAGAGGAGGAGCAGAAAAAGAGTGGTTGCAGTTTACTGCGCAGTTTCTGTATCTCACCAATTGGATTTACCTCCTCTGTCTTCCGCCATTTGGAGGAGCTTGGGGTTGATTGCCTGGTTGGCCTCGCGGAGCACAGCGATGAGGTCACTGGCCTGCCTCATGTTGTTGGGAGTGAAGAAGGTGTAAGCTGTGCCTGTCTTTTGGCTACGAGCTGTTCTGCCAATGCGGTGGATATAGTCCTCAGAGTTGTTGGGGTAGTCAAAGTTGATGACAAATTTCACATCTTCCACATCTGTAAGATTGTGTTGCAGTGTGGCATAAAGGAAAAGGAAGGCAGCACACAAGACGTGCACCAGTGCCACCACAACAACCAGATCAAAAACAAAAAGTTAGTGCTGTCATGAGGGAGGAATGGCTAGAAAATCCACAAAGCTGCAAAAGACTTAGCTAAAAGTATTTACTCCTTGGGGAGACTACGGTGGGAAAAGAGAAACGATGCACACTCCATTGGATTCCAATCCCAGTGGGATAAAATCCCCCACCCCCTCCCATGAACCACTGCCAAACCACCCTCAGAAAGAATGGATCAGAAGGCTTACCATCTTTTGGAGTATGCATTCACTAGTCCATTCCCATTGCAGCACACGCCCCATATATTGTCAAGTGACCCACAGGTGTTGCTATACAGTAGGGCTGCTATGCCCTCTACTGCCTCCTAGTGTGCTTGAACTAGCACTTAACCAAGGTCCCCCTCACGAGATGCTCGCTATAAAAGGTCACACTGCAGTGTCTCTTGCCCAAACTGTAGATCTGAACCAATTTGCAGGATGCCTACAACAGTGCATCCCCACTCGCGACACACCAAGATTTTTCCAGACCCAGAGTTCACTTGATCATAATGTCTCTCGTTGGCAGGTCTCGACATGACTTTGAAACGCAGGCGAGGGAGGAGTGTGGGCTTGGATTTTGTCCAAGTGTGTCCAGCTAGCATGTCCCACTGTCACCAAAAGCGCCAGTAGCCATGTCATTACAGAGGTGAAGGTATGACCGATCAGACAGACTGCTCTTCCGACAGAAGTTTAGGAACTGCAATGTTAACATTAACGCCACCCATGCTTTACAACGAGTCTACGCAACAGAAAGCACCTTCCAAATGACTCAAACAGCTTGCAATGCAGTGCCCAAACATACATGCAAGACAATAGGAGGCAGTGTAGCTGGGCTTTGAGCTGGGACAGTTACAGAGCCTGGGTGTGTGAAGCAGTCCAAACCATTGCCAGAGAACAGACGAGCATATGGGGGAGGAACTGTGGCCAGCCCTCAACTCGCCCCCCATTTTTAGGCAGGCCAGCGCACTTTGCTGCACTTGGTTGGGCCTGGTCACCTCTGTATATCTGCACGACTGGGAGACCCGTGCCTCGCCAGTCAGGACACCTCCAAGAATCCTCCTTCCCCCTCTGGAGACCTGGGCTTGTCATGCCAAGGCCCTGCCATATAGACTGCTCCTTCAGGTCAGGGGAGAAACTCAGAAAGAAGCAGAAGAGTTAAAGAAAGCAAATACACTTTCTTTTGTAAAATACATAGAGTACAATAAAGTTCAGCGAGGATACTGACCTAGACCTCTGGAAGCAACATCAGTTGCAATGAGAATTGGGGCTTTTCCATATTTGAACTCTGAAAAAGAAATCAGACATGATTAAACATTTCCTGTAAGTTCTACAATGATTTACTAGTGATTTGCTGGTAATGCAAGCTTACCATTGAGAACCCAGTCTCTTTCCTGCTGGCTTTTATCTCCATGGATTCCCATACCTGGCCACCTAACAGGATTGAAGGTTTTACATGTTAATCGATGTTTGAATGTTCACACAAGTACTTGAGAACAGTAAGATTAGTACAACTGAAGCAGCCAAACTGTAAAATCACACACTTACCCATCCCTTCTCATCCTCCTGGTGAGATCATCACATCGCCTCTTTGTCTCTACAAAGATGATGGTCTTATTCTCCTTCTCACTCATGATTTCTTCAAGTAGACGGATAAGCCTAAAAAATAAAATTCAGTTTCGAAATTGTAATTCTTTAAACAATGTGTTACTGTTGCGGCTTCAACAACACTAGCTGATTCTTCCATGGCACATCACTCACTTGTTTTCCTTCTCAGCATCATTGCAGACATCTACAATTTGCAGGATGTTGTGGTTAGCACTGAGCTGGAGGGCCCCAATATTGATCTGCACGTACTCCTTCAGGAAGTCCTCCGCCAGCTGGCGAACCTCTTTGGGCCAAGTGGCACTCCACATCAGAGTCTGTCGGTCAGGCTGCAAAAAAACAGAACTGTTAGTACCACATTCCCTTAAGGTAATACACATGTAATAGTCAACTTCTGTATGCACTTATAGCCCTCCAATCTAAAACATACCCGGATTTGGTCAACAATTTTTCGGATCTGTGGCTCAAAGCCCATGTCCAACATTCGGTCAGCCTCATCCAGGACAAGATAAGTGCATCGACGGAGGTTTGTCTTTCCCGCCTCAAGGAAGTCAATGAGCCTTCCTGGAGTGGCGATGCAGATCTCGACACCTTTAACAGAATTAAATAATTGGTCATTGTCAGAACTAATCAATACAATAGACTTTGTATGAAAAGGTTTTTGGAATAAAAAATTTGCATATACCATTTAAAAAAAGAAAATGAAAATGTTTACCTCTTTCCAGGTCACGTATCTGTGGTCCCTTGGGAGCTCCTCCATATATACACGTAGTCTTCAGGCGAGACGCTCTGCCATATTCTGCAGCCACCTGTTGCACCTGCTGTGCAAGCTCACGGGTCGGGGCTAGCACCAAGCACTGGAACAAGAAAAAGTATGGCTCGTCACATCAAACATTAAAACAAAATTTCAAGAAAAACAATTTTCTGGCCACATTAAAAAAAAAAAAAACACTCATTGCAGATCATATGCTCACTTACTTATGAAAGTTTTAAGTGTTAATTTAGTAAGTATTAAAGATATGACAATGCATGTAAACTGGTGTGACTACTTACTATAGGGCCATCGCCACGCTCCAGGAAAGGCTGGTGGTTGATGTGCACAATTGCAGGCAACAAATACTGCAGAGAAAACATTCAACAGTCACTTACATGAGAGAGATGGATAGATATAGACCAGCGTAACTCAGTATTAGTTCTAAGTCATAACTAATTTGTGTGAGAACATTTAACTTACAGAAAGCGTCTTGCCAGAACCAGTCTGTGCAATGCCGACCATATCCTGGCCACTGAGAGCCAGAGGCCAGCCTTGAGCCTGGATGGGTGTTGGTTCAGTCCAGTTCTGTTTGTTGATCACATCCATCACATAAGCTGCAGAAAAGAGGACCGTAATTAAATGATATGTACTTAACTCCCTTTGTGATACAGTTAACCAATTTAAATAAAAATAAATACTTACATGGGAAGCTGGCCTCATGGAACTTTGCAATTGGATTTGGGCAGGTTCTCCCTTTAACTGTGATTGTTTTGGTTCTTCTGTACATTTCAACTTCTTGCTGCAAGATGAAACAAGTTCAATGGTTATAATCGGTTGCATAACTGCAACACGTGCAGAAAGGAACACGTGTGAGCAGCGTTACGTAAGATTTCAAAGACCATGCTGGCTATCGTTACATACCGGAGACCTCCTAGTAACATCGGGATGTTCTTGGTAGAAGTTTTTCTCAAACTTTGGGAGCTCATCCAGGTTCCATTGTTTCTTCCGCAGCCTTTCGCCGGGATTGCCGAACTTTCCTCCACCTCCGCCGCCACCACCACGGTTGCCACCAAAGCGAGGAGGACCACCGCCATATCTGCATTTACATCAACAGTCACGATTTAAGAAGTGTGGCTGGGACTGTCAAGTAATAAAATAGAAATAGCGACTAACAACGCCGAGAAACCCCATCTTAACTGCGTCATTCTATGAAATAATAAAGCTGCCATATACTTTCCAACCAGCAGAGGAACAATGGAAAAATAGCCGACATTTTGTATCCGCATTCATGCGGCCACATGGCGAAAAGCCGACTAGCTCGCTGTAGAAATAACGGTACATGTGAGCGAGTAACTATCGTTAACTGGAAGTATTGCGGGTGTTAGTACATGTTTAGCTATGTTACATCCGGAGACAATATGGCGAATAAGGGTTTCCTGCGGCGGTGAAATATATCATCGAGGGAAGGCCTTAAACCTCATTGTTTCATACGGCTCGCGCCGTTATTCGACGCAGCGGCAGCGCGCTGAACCCTAGCAGTTCATACCGTTTTTAGGCTGAAAGGCCTGTAAGCTAATGTCAAGCTAACGTTACCCTGAAGCTAACGAAAAGCCGCTATGCCGGTAGGGACACGAGGCCAAACCAGGCCTTGTGCCAACACAACGGGCCCCGTTCAGACCGGGCCTAGGGTAGCTAGATAAAACCAGCCAACTGCCCAATTTTCAAATTGGTAACGTTGGGTTTTCGGTTAAAATGCGTAAATAAGGACGGTTTCTTAACACACATGCCTAGAATTTATCACAATTTAGTCAACTGTTAATCGATTCAAGGCTGTCGGCCATTTCTATGAATCACACAAACTCGTCTAAAGCATACTGAAACTTACCCTCTGTCTCTATCTCTGTCTCGGCCACGGTCTCTGTCGGAATATCCAGGCATTTTGTAAACAACTTCTATAAATAAAAAAGATAAATACCCTTCACTGTGGTTTTACCACCGACTAAAAAAACCTGACCTGCAGTAGCGGTGAAATGCCGGTAATGTGGAATCTAGGCCCGGTTTATATGGCAAGAGGAAGTCCGCTTCCTATGTATTAATCCGCCCTTCGGTTAACTTCAGCGTCTGCCGACTGGCAACATAGACCCAACGATGAACAGTGAAACTGGGCTTTAAAATCACTATAACGCATAATGGAAACACTACATGATCTATATGTAATATGTCAATTAACCTTCCACGGAATATATTTTTTAATGTAAGTTAGCCAAGCATAACAACATAAATGAGTTTTTTCTTTTTTTTAAATCGCACATAAACACCGTTTATGGTGTTTCTTTAACGTTAGAGGCTGACTACAAAAATTGGACCCTATTTTTTGTATTTTCTCTTAGATTTATTTATATTTCCCGGTGTGTCCCTTTGATACATCGTGTTAAATAATCCAAACAGATGTTGGCGGATTGATATGTACGAGTACGAAACTGGTAGTTCGGCTGTGACAACGCTTCCGATGTACGGTAAGTGACGTCATCAGGTCCAACCCAAAAATGATAGAGACGAGTTTCTCTCTCTCGCTCTCTCTCTCTCATTTAGACTCGTTTAATTAATTTTTACTCAGCTTCTTATGGAATATGTAGACCAGGAAATGTTGTTACAATTTTCGGTACAAAACTGCTCCACTGACGTCCATAGTTTGGGTGAGGTCATGTAGACAGCCTGTAAAACTTAAAGGGGGACTGAAAAAATACTGACTTGTGGTCTTAGATGATGCTCCATCCATTCCCTCTTTCCCGGCCCTCGCCAGACCTTTTTTTATCCAGAGTGATGACAGTTATTACACAGTGGGACATCAGGGACAGACATTCAGATGTAAAGCATGATCTTTGCATCCTCTACATTTGACATCTATTCTCAGCCAATAGGATACTAACAGGCCCCTGATAAATTGATCTAATATCAATAATTGCCTTGCAAAAGGACCATTCAAACAACTTATTTGTGGTAAATAACATAACAATAATTCAGGTGAAAAAGCTTTTTATGACATTTGAAACAACCATTCAAACAAGAAGGACAGGACATACATGTCTACAAGGCCTTACATTGTTAGACAAAGGCAAGTTTAATTAGAACTAATTACACACAAAAATAAAATACTCTTACAAAATGATAGTGTTAACATACATCAAATTGCATCAGTCAGCTATGAGAGATATAGTCCTGCTAGTGGATCATGCGATTAAAAAAAAAAAAGAGCGGCATCTCAACTTTGACTCGTTTCATAAAAAGTTCTTCGATGAGAGGCAGCTACAGGGCGGTGCTGAGCGGTGGAGTGGAGGAGCAGGCAGGAGGGCCATCAGCTTGTGCACTGGACTTAGAAGGCGAATGAATAGCTGTTTGAGAAGTCACCATTAAATACACAAGGCAACCTCGTTCTGTTTGTGTGCTATTCCTCTTTTCATTTCTCTACTTAAGTTAAAGATAAATTACAGGTTGTTTGATCCACATATATGAACAATATCTTCTTAATGTACAAAGCACCATCTGAGGACACTTCACCTTGCATACACTTCTCCACTTAAAAGAATGGAAATTCAGTTCAGTTCGGGGTCTTTGTAGTGTATGTGAGAACAGTCCACGGTCATAGAGAGTACTAGACAGGCAGCATCTTTTGAAAACATTCAAGGATTTCATTTTTAATAGTAGAAAACACCCCCCCCCCCCTTTCCCCCTATCTCTAAATAAAAGCATCACTGATAGGACTGTGCATCAGGCTACAACAGGAATCATCTCATTCAGTTCCCTTTCAATGAAAAGCACATATGGACACATGCAACAACTGATGTATGTCAATGGTCTGCAGTGTGCTAAACAATTCAAACTGTTTTTAAATCCCTTAAACATTCAGGAAATCAAGACAAATGGTTAGAATTAGTTTCTCTTCGGTCGTAAAATCAAGGAAGTTACAAACTACATCCATCTCCTGAGACTGTGGCTGGCTAGAGCTCTTGATTACTTGGGAATATCTTGTTGCCACACACAGGAATGAGCATGAGTAGCAGTAACCTTAAGCAGTAGTATGTCAATGGGTAAGGTTGCCAAAACAAAGACATGTGGAGCTATTTAGCTCCCCATGGCTAGCAGGTAGTAGAGGTTGTTTTTTCT
>NC_048421.1:2490945-2522335 GCF_013103735.1 Etheostoma cragini | reverse complement strand
CCCCCCCCCCCCCCCCCCAAATATAACAATATAGAGGCAGCTCAATTTAGAAAATGATGGACTTTGGACTCTTCTGAGCAGAATACCATTTGAAATGAATGATAGACGTCATGCCGGTGACATTATTGTAGCCGAGCAACAAATGACGGAAGTGTTAAAAACAGTAGTGAACCATCACACCACCATGTGTAGCGCCAGAATGAAATCAGTAGATTTTAAAGGGTCAGCTCAAGACTAGGCATGGGCCGGTATAAGATTCTGACGGTGTGATGACCTAATTACAGCTTTGAAATGTATTATTTTCAAATGTAACTCCCCCCCAATGCAAACTGGCAGGGAGATGGATTTCAAGACTGCACTGTCGGTCCTTGACGACTCATAAACAACAGCTGATACCTTAGGAACGGTATGACGGGACATGTTAGTGGTTTTGAAACTGGGACTTTTTCCAACCGGGGTTTACCTTGAACCCTGTAACCGGCCCATGTCTACTCAAGATTAGCAAAGATTCATTCATTCAAAAATAATCAATTGCACTCTGAGGACATTTGTGTGTTTTAGATTGGTTTTGCTCTGTAAGACATACCTCTCCTTGTACAGTGTGAGAGAGGCTATGTCAAGAAATACACCAAAGCATTGTTAAGTGAAATTCACTCAAGCTTAATTCTGTTTTCACAAATTATCTTCCATAATTGAAACACTTAACATTTAGGGATCTTAGTTTTCTGAAAAAATGGACAGGGGTTTCTGAAAGATATCAGCAATAAATTATATATATATTATATAGAATTGTATTGTTTCTTCTCAATTTCCCCTGTTTTATAAAAAATAACACATTTCAAGCTATTCATTCACGTATTCATCTTCAGAGATAACTGGCTGTCAAACATGTGAAATGTGTTTTGGGAATGCAGCGCTACTTCTCGGGCGGCGACTCCGGAGCAGAAGTCCCTGCTGCGGTCTTTGGAGAGGGTTGTAAACAGTCGGGTTCTGCCTAATTCAGTCTCTGGTCTTGCCTTCTCATCCCTGTTTTCCAGCCTTGGTATTACTGATAGCCCCGATGTTATCACTCTGAGGCACCAAACGGCACGAGTCATGCACACTGCATTCAAATTTAGTGTTTCCAAGTGGTTGTGGGAACCGTTAATAACCCTGTGCTCTAGCAAACAAACCAGTCGTGTTAACGTCCTTTCAGAGTGGACTGACCTTGTGTAAGATGAAGCATTGCTACATTGAATACAGTCTTTTTTTTTTTTAATGCTAAAATGAACTTAGAAAATAAAAAAGGGAAGAGCCAGCGACTTTTGCAGGTTCCACGAGTTAGTAAATAGTCTGAGTTATTAGCAGCTGAAGAGATCCTTTTCAATGATAAAAAAAGACACAAAGGAAGGCTGCAGGGTCTTAAAAAATACCCAGAGTCAGAGGACATTTTCTTGATCTTCTAAGTCCAGCCTCCATTAGCCTGGCCACACGATCCCGGGAAGTATAGGCGGCCCTGGGCGAAGCAACCGTGGATGACCCCCGTGTTGAGTGGATTATGGCCCAAACCGTGTTATTTCTGTTTTTTTGTGGAGCTCTGCCTGAATCAGTGACTCACTCCACAGCAAAGCCGCACGTCTCCTCAATGGCAGTGAGCAACTTGTCGTACAGTTTGTCATAGTGCTCGTAGGGAGGAATGTCAATCCGGTTAAAACTGGGGAAACACATGGGGAGAACAGATTTTAATATGAAATCACTACACTGCACAACTCCAGAGTAAAGTACACATAGCGGGATTTGATTAAAATAAAAAGGCTGGGTACCAAATTCATTACTTTTCAGGCACCGACCAAATTGTGAGTACGGAAAAATGCCTCGTCATTCAACACCCTATTTCCTACCTATTACCCTATTTACATAAGGATCAAAGCTCTTAACTACGGTAATGAGCATGCACGTTAACATAACGCACACCTATTCAGCCTGTTGTTCTGTGTGCTTGATGTATGTTCTTGTGTTTTGTGAAATAAGTTTCTAAATAAATGGAACTTATAGTCCAGTGTGACTTATATTTGTTTTTTTATTCCTTTTCATGACGCATTTTTTGACTGATGCCACTTATACCTCGGAGCAACTTATAGTCCAGAAAATACATTAAGTAATTTTTAGCCTTCATGGTTTAGTCTAGTTTTAGTTAACAATTCAAAAACGTTTTAGTCGACGAAAAGTCACTGCATTTTAGTCTAAATGTTTTCTCTCTTGATTCATAAATTATAACATTTCCAGTCCTGCCCAAAACCAATTCTTTTGTCATTCTAGTTAAACTTACTTCACATATGGTTTCCTTGTATCATTATCTGATGAAAACCACATTTTTTAAAATTTTAAACTACATTTTAGTCTCGCATTTTTTCGTCAACAAAAACGCATGTAGATATAGTCACAGTTGGCGGTTATTGAGGTCTCGTCGTCGTTGTCGTCGACGTCGTCTCAGTCATGGTTTTTCGTTATTGAAATTAAAAGTGGTCTCAAAGGCCGGCGCAATGTCAAACAGTCTGAAAATGATACAAGGCAGAGAGTTTCCTCACCAGGTGTGGGCTTTGGGCAGGTTGTTGGTGCTGGCATCAATCTGGTGGATGGTAAAGAGCCGCGGGCCAGCAGCACCTGTACAAACACCGTACGTTTAGTAAGACATTTCACATTTCCAGGATCCAGACTCATATTTACAAGTTGCTTAGATTGTAGTTGGTTATTTTTGGGATCTAAAAAGTCAACTAAAACAAATGAAGATGCTTAAACTAGATTGGTAAAATTCAGATGCCAAAATTTAATCCTGAACATCCAGGTTACTAAGGATGATCAGACACATCTGTATCCACAAGAAAGAAAAGTTCAAGTGAGTGACTATCCGCCTGAATTTTGTAAGAAAAAAAAAGTTTTTGAAAGTAGACATCTTGAAATGAGTCTGAAAATAACAAGGATGGGAATTTAAAAAACATAAATTCACACATTTTGTTTTCCAAGTAAATATGTCTGTGCTGTAACTTCAGTTGTATCTAAAATCAAACATTACACGTGCAGTAGTGGTTAAATGAGATTTCCAGTTGCTTATATAATTATCATGGCCTTTCTCTGCTTCCATACAATAAGGGACAGTGTGCAGAGAAATAAGTTGTAACAGCAGGCATATAGAGTGGGAGCCATTTGTAAAATTGAATTGTTTAGTTCATTTTTTGCTTAAAGAAACAAAAAACATTATGGACGGACTTCCTTTGTTACAGTAAATCACTAGTAATGGTGCAACAATCTCTTGATGTTTTCTGTTATTGACGTAAAATCCCATAATTTCATTACATATTCAGATGGTTCTGAAAAAGTCCTACAATAGATAATACTGCACAGTATTTAGATACCAACAGTACTAACTGAGTTGACTCTGCCTCTTGACTGTAGCCATGTGTCCATCTTTTAGATTTTTGTGTTTTTAGATTTTTTTTGGTGCCATTTTAGGCCTTTCATTGATAGGAGAGGCTACACACGAAAGGGGATGTGAGGGGGGATGACATGCAGCAAAAAGGTTCACAGGTTGGATTTTAACCCGCAGCCGCAGCAGGGAGGACTGAGCCTTTACACATCGGACGCACGCTCTACCAGGTGAGCTACCCAGGCACCCCAGCTTTTAGATGTTTTAATCAAGAAAGGAGTAGTCCAGGCGTAACGCAACATGATCACACACAAACTGCAACAAAAAAATCTTTCAACTGATCTAGTCTCATAAAAGTTTCCGCTATAACATATTAAAAGTCCTAAAAGTGGTGGAAAGTTAAAAAAATAAAAACTGTAATCGGCGATGCCCCAATTTCTCATTGCAGCCCATGTTAAGCGGAGAGACTACAGAAAATATTTTCACAGAATTCGCCATGAAACTTCCCCAGTTGATTTTTTTTTTTTTTACATTAAACGCAATCTTTTTTGTATTACAAGATTTTAGAACTTTTATGTTTCATTTTGCAAATGAGGCAATATCTTACTAAATATGTACTCATAGGACTTTTTATATGTTGTAGTGGAGACTTTTGGGAGTATTAAATATTTGTCCGATTTTCTCACAAGATGCCTTGTACTTGAACGCTGTGTTATATAAGGTGTGTAAGGGCTCTGTATGCCTGTGGATCACGATGTTCTTGTCATGCCTGTGTGCTCCGTCTCTGGGCAGCAACGTGTGCCAGGGCGGACCCATTGAACTGACGCTACACGCAGCCTCAGGGTTTTATCTCGGGTTAGACAAACCCAGAGACGCAAAGAAGATACGAATCCCAAACACACAGCCTAGACTGTGTTGACAGGGGAAGGGGCAGCGCCGAAGTGAAGGCAAAAACATTTTTTGTAGGAGAAACTGAATTACGTATTTCCTGTTGCTTCATTTCCGTCCCGACACACAGATGAGATGAGCCCCCGATTGCCTGGAGCCCCACAGAGGAGGTCTGCAGCCAGACCCTATTGGGTTGACGGAGCGTGTGAATGTAGAGCAATCTGTGTGCACGACAAAGGAACAGCAAGGACCGTCACACCTTGTGTACATCATGGATCTGACATCACATTAACATTCATTTTGTACCTTTGAGTTCTCACTCTGGTCTCCATCTCACAAAGAAGGCAATTCACACCAAGCTTTTCCAGGAGCGGTCTCATACGTAGGACTTTCTTGCATAACAATGCAACCATTTACATAGCACAGGGTTTCCCCTGCCACTGCAAGATTTAGGTGCAGCACCCTGGTTGCTTTGGGCAGAACCTAAGCCGAATGAACGTAACTACAG
This sequence comes from Etheostoma cragini, assembly GCF_013103735.1. Classification (NCBI taxonomy): domain Eukaryota; kingdom Metazoa; phylum Chordata; class Actinopteri; order Perciformes; family Percidae; genus Etheostoma; species Etheostoma cragini. The sequence goes on along the minus strand of NC_048421.1, from coordinate 2,517,536 downwards.
TAACAGACTTGATGTTGGAATTCTTTTAAAGTTTTGTCTTAAAGCTTTTGTTAGTTGTTTGTTATCTGCTCTCATTTCTTTTAACGTTTTTAGACAAAGATATGGTGATAATAACGGCCAAAATGATGCTAAAAAGAGACACCAAAACTACCACAAAGGGACACAAACGGACAACAAAGAGATGCAAAATCCCACAAAGAGACTAAATGAATGGGGAAATGCCTTTTTTTTATATTGTGGAAGGACGCCTTAACCCCTCACCAAATACGTCACCAAAGTCTTCCACAAACTGAGGTAAAACACTTCATAAGTACCTTTATCATTTCAAGTGTTGTCGAGTGAAGAAAAAAGAAGGTTATTCCTGTCTTCATCCTGGGTGGTTTTTTTTACCTTGAAGGGCCTTGAATCCTTGCAGGGGAACTCTGGAGGAGCCGGTGACAAACTGCAGCAGCCGGGCTCGGCGCTCCTCATCGAAGGACTCCACAGCTTTCCAGAACCACTTGACAATGTTGCTTTCTGGAGTGAAGTGTTTGAGCCGCGTGTTGGACTTCCAGTCGTTGATGTCAATTTTACCCAGGCCACACACAATCAGCTGCAGGAGGAGAGCAGTAGACAGGTTTGTATTTTTTAATATTTCATATTTTAGGAGTGTTGTGAAATCGTTTCGATTGTTGAACTAAATGTGCTTGGAGGGAAATCTAGATGTGTTAGTACAGTAATATGTGTTTTTACGATTCTCCAGATCTACAATTGGATTCAATTTCGGTTTTAAGCCTTCATTTGTTAACAGGGACGGCAATGTCACAATAAGATGGCCGGAGGGTACTTTGCCCCCTCCCCCCAAAAGGAGGTTTTCGCCAGCCCCAAAGGGAAATCACCAGCACCAAAATGCTAAGAACTGGGAATACAAATAGCAAGCATAATGGAAATGTTTGTTAATTTAATTGTTAGAAATAACAGGGAAATGCATAGGTTTCCGTCAATAAAAGGTAACATAGACTCATTGCCTTGACTGTATACCACCGCCCCACCGCGCCCCAATTGGAAGCCAGGAAAACCCCCGGTGACTCTGTTGTTTTTTTCCTGACGTGCGCCAATATGCGGGTGGAGAGAGAGAATAAATACTGGGGGAATCGCTGATCCTGCTTTTAATTTAGATATTTGAAATCGAGAGGTCATTTTGAAAATAGTGGCAATTCTAGTGTGTAAACAACAAAGTGATTATGGGAAATTAATTAAAGTACCTCTAGCTCCTTCTCATCGAAGGCCTTCAGCAGGTGTTGGGGGATGACCTCATTGAAGCCCTTCTGCAGAGCCAGGAACTGGGCCTCTATACCCCGCAGAAAACGCCAGTTGACGTAGAGCCGCACGTACTCCTTCTTGGTGTCCTGGGTGACGGGGATGCTCTTACCGTTGGGCTTGAGCTCATGCTGGATGATCTCTCCATAAGCATTGTGTTCCACGCAGAAGGTGTGGTCCAGCACACCTGTGATGTCATTGTCCCTGAAGAGAGAGAAACATCGGAATGACGAATGATACAAGGCGCTTTTAATGGAAATTAAATCTGATGAGCTGCTTTTTGTTGAATGTGTGCTGATTGGAGAAAGCAGCCGATGAGTTTAAAACCTACACGTGGTCTGAAAACTTGTGCTTAGAAACCACTGATGATAGCAATATTCAAAAACCCTGGGGCACACTGTCATCAAAGTACAAGAGGCTGGTTTTGATTTGGGCTAAATGGCTCAGCAGTTGGTTGAAATTACAATGTATCATCTGTGATATTTACACTAAATTTGCACTTTTTCTTTTTGCAATTACAGGTAACTAATAAACTGAAAAAAGTAGCTTCAGTAGCATCAATCAATCATTGATTCAAACTTGGTTTTTGGGTTTCCGCACACATTATTACAGATTGTATCTGAATATTTTGAGATCCAAAGGGATAGGCAAGGGGAACTTTCCATTAGATCATCTCTCAATACACATCAAACCAGCTATTGGGCTAACTGAAATAACACCATGTCAATCTCGATGTATGGTGAAGGGTATGTGATATAATGTGGGGCTATTTTAATACCAAAGGCCAAGGGACCTTTATCAGGATGCATAGTGTCCTGATCCATAAAATAACCGGCCTTTAAAAATAAAAATGTGCCTGCCTCTATGGGAATTTGACATAGGGGTGTGTATACTTAAGCCCCCTGTATTTTAAGTTAGAACATTTATTTATTTACATTATTCATTCAAAATAAAATTGGTGGCCTTAACGGTTGGAATTAGGCATTAAGATCAATTTCCAAAAGATGTTTTGTATTCCTATTTTTAATCAACTTTAGCATGGTTGTGTAACCTTATGCAAGCCACTGTATAGAGGTTTAATCTTCGACGCAGCGGGCCGGGGTTCGACTCTGACCTTTTGCTGCACGTCATTCCCCCCCTTCTCTCCCCTTTCTAAATGCATCTCCTTTATGCTCATATCAGATGTAGACTGTCCACAGGAATGCAGAGCGTAACATTGTGTTTAATTTGTTAAAATCTGGGATTCAGAAATCCTCTTTTACTTTTCATTTACACAGAAAGGTCAGTCTTGATGTTGACTTCAATGAAACAGTGTTTTGTACGTACAGGATCCACACGAGACTGTTGTGCAGGTCAGGGTCAACAGACTCCATGTCGTCCAGAGTGATGGGTTTCCCCAGCAGCTGTTTGTAGAAGGGCAGAGTGAAGCCTCCGTCTATGTAGTGGCCATGGAACACTGCCATCCCCATGATCCGGCCCACAAAGTGAAAGTATGACAAGTGCTCCTGAGGGGGGACAAAACATCTTTAGTTTCCAAATGAAGAGACAGTGTTGAGTTACCAGAAGACTGGACTGTTCAAAGTACACTACCGGTCAAAAGTTGCATTGGGGTTTTTCTTATGTCCTTCAACAATGCTTATTTAAAACATAGACAGTTTCATTCAGACAGCACATTTATCATTTACATTTGAAATGGTTTCGCCTCAAAAGAAGATGAATTACACTACGTGAGAAGAAGTTGTTTTTTTCGGGCCCTCTGATGAATTAACCCATTTAAAATAAAGAACTAATTGAAGTTTTTGCTAAAACAAACCACCAGTCTCCATTGCTGTTAATAACTAATGTTACTGCTAGGGCACTGGAGGCAAGAAAAGACATAAGTCAGGTTTCCATCCACACGTTTTAATCCAAATTAAGTGATATTGAATGAAAAATTCCTAATGGAAACAGTAAAATTCAATGGAATTTCCTGAATATCGACTCAAAGGAAATATGTTTGAATCGGATTTTCTCTTGATCAACATTCGGCTTATGCGATAAGTGCTGATGGAAACGTTATTTGCCAAATAAATAATGAATTGTGATTAAGTTTTAGGTAGTTTTATGGTTCAAACCCGCTACAAAACAAAGAAGAAGTTTAAGTTAATTTCCGCCCAGTATTTCCGCTTTTTGCACACATGGCCGGTGTCAAGAAAGACAGATTGAAATGGATGGACGAGGAGACGAGAGACTTTCTCAATTTACCTTATCAATAACTCGCGAAGGAAATGGCTGACAAAGGTTTCGACAAGTTGCGGGACGTCCTCCGGAGCAATAGTGTCGGATAGTGTCGTCGTTTTCTTTCATAGCTTGATATATCAGCTGGCACATAAGCACTATTACACTTTGTGCAATATTGATCATGTGTTGGTAGACGGCGCGATACGTTATGTCTAAAAAACTTTGTTTGCAAATGTTTGCTTGAATTTTGTGCGATTCAGTGCGAAAATGAATGGAAACACTTTAAAATGTCTCAAATCAAGTCGATATACCAATTTGATCGCAAAACAGCCTCATTACGCACAGGTTTTTATTCGCTTTAAAGCCGTTGGAAGGAAACACTTTCACCAACTTTATTCACATTAGTTTTTTTTACCGAACTTCAGATAATTCAATTGATAAGTGGATGGACAATAAGCTATATTCAAGACTATTGGAAATTCATTTCAAGAGGAAACTGAATGAAATGCTCTCTTGTAGATACCCTGTTGATCCAAAACTTCTTCTCTAAGAAGGTAATTTCTAGAGTCTGCATGTCAACGGCGTGCAATACATAAAAAACACATTTTTCTTCTTCTTCTATGTATTGTTAATAATGACTCACAGGGTTGACGGCAGAGTCTGGGTTTATCTGCAGTGTGTAGATGTCATCCCGGGAGTACTGGAACAGGCCGTAGTATGGGTTCAGCATCTCGTGCGACAGCAGGTAGAGCCACTCCCTGCACACAGTGCAACACAGACGCACAGAGGTTAGGCAGGAGGGGAAAAGACTACAATACAGAGGCTGCAACTGGAACATCAGAGTTCAGAATCTGTCAATTTATTTCTTGATTAATCAATTAGTATCTTGGTCAAGAACAGCGATCTTCAACAGGGGGCCCAAGGGCTCCTAGGGGGTCCTCAGAGTCACTTCTTAAATTATTGTCAATTTTTGAACGTTTTTTTTTCCAAATTTAAAATGTCACGTGTCATATGTCATGACATAATAAAAACATATAATTAGCAAATAAATCCCCACTGATGATAGGTTTACCGGCCTATAGGTAGTCTTTAAGATCGCCATCCACAGATACAGTTCATCCTAAAGATTCACTGGGCCACACTGCCACTGTGTAACATTAAAAGATGATTCATAAAGTCATGTCAACAATTATTATTTTAATAGCTTAGTATTCTATGCAAAAACAATTGTAAAATGTCTAAAGGCTTTAGGCTGCCTTACGTGTTATTGCAGGCCCAGTTTAATATGCAACTTCCTTTTATGCAACATATGTAGTAGTGGGTCCCTGCTCGGTCTCTCTTTTAGTTAAGGGGTCCTTGGCTTAAAAGACGTGGAAGACCCCTGGGTCTATAAAATGTCAGAAAATGTTAAAACAATGTCCATCGGTGTTTTCCAAAGCCCAAGAGGACGTCCTCAAATGTCTTGTTTTGTCCACAACTCAAAAGACATTCGGTTTAGTGTCACAGACAAGAGAAGAAACTAGAAGGTATTCACATTCAACAAGCTGGAATCAGATAATTTTTTACTTGAATTTTAACAGAATTAAAATAAATGGCTATTTTAATAGTTGACAACTAATCAGCTAATCAATTCATCTTTGCAACTTTACATGCATAAAACACACACAAAAAGTGGTGACGTTCTGTGGATTCTCCACTAGGAGGCAGACTGCTGTGTAACAAAAGTCACAGTATTTACAGAACCAGAGGCTGGGTTTTCAATGTACCATGCTCTTCTGTTGCTACGGCTTCTTACCTGGCCACTCCTCCATAATCAAGCCCCTCCTCTCCTCTGAACTTCACCATTAGCCTTTTCCACAGGTCCTTCGGCCTCATCTTCATCACCTGGCGGTACGACTCCTGGAACACAGACGCAAACGCATGCCACGCGTCAAAGACGGAAACGGCAGCAGTCAAGACAGCAGTTTACTGTGTGGTCCTCAAAGGAGAATGAGTTTAAGAGAAACCGTTCATCAGTTTAGTTTTTTCATCACAGGTGAAATTGGGGGAAATTGAGGAGGATTCTCCCTCATGCCTGTAACTGGCAGCCAGTTAAAGGCGCATTAGGGAGCATCCTCCTCAATTTTCCTACTTTCAATAATTTTCCCTGTTGTCAATTTTCCCTATTTACAATAAATAAATCCTTTACGGAACTCTGATTCGGATGTTAAACATGGCGACTGCAGGAACAAAATTTGAAATTATTTCTAAAATGGTGAAGTTTAAAGATAGAAAAACTAAGCAGTTGATCTTCTGTAGCGGTTTTGTAAGGAATGAGAGAGATGCAAAGTGGCGTTACACGAGACATTTCCATCCGGTTCTCTGTTGTGAGACTCAACCAGTGTTCATCCTCCCATGTGCAGACCGCTCACAGCGTCACGGTGAGGGTTCATTTAAAGTGGATTAGGGGCAGTTATAATAAACACAGGCATAAGACTAACCACACAGCCGCAGGTTCCGCTGTGCCCCGCAGACACAGCAGACAACAGAGAAGTGCTGTGGGAGAAATGAGAATGTCTCATCTACGCTGAATGAGTACACATCAAGACATGTCTGACAGCCCACCAGCTAACACTTGCCTGTTCAGTCATACTGTAATGCTTCAGCTGGTCTGGAGACGCTACGCAGTTATGTCTTAAGCTCAAAACGTCGTCCCCCTCCCTCCCGTCTCTCACATTGAGATCAGCCAACAAAAATGTCTTCGTTCAGATTAACAGACGTGCCTGTTCCAGCACATTCCAGTGCATATTTTATGAGGGTCATGCAGTCTGTTGCAGGTGTTGTTGCTCTGATGAAGGCCCCGTGCCTCCTACATGCAGGAAAATAAAGAAACTCCCCAGCTGAGAAAACGCACTTGAGAAAATCCGTATCCACAAACAAGACGTCTGCTTTCGATTTTGAACAGACTGCCTTCACACATCATAGATAACAGTGTGTGTGTGAGTGTGTATGTATGTGTGTGTGTGTGTGTGTCTGTGTGAGTGAGTGAGAGAGACAGAAAAATCATTCTCACAGCCAAACTGCTACGGGCAATGACCTTAATGGGAGTAGACAAGAAAAAACCTTCAGGGAATGTTTAACATCGGTCTGTTGCGTCAATAAATAACTTGTACAATTACACGCAGCTCTGCAGGTACAAAAGAACGAGACATTTGTGCAGTTTGCTTCTCTCAGAGGGCATGAAGTGCACAGGCATTGTTCTTAGAATGCGGGAGGAGACAGAACTGCTTTTGTTAGTTGCTTACCGGGCCAAATATAGCTTTGTTGGCTGGAGATTTAGGGGAAAATGAAGGCGTGGGGTTGTGTGCAACGGAGCAAATACCAGAGTAGTGTTTTTCTACCACGTTGTTATGCATTCTAATTAGTTTCACACGTGCTCTGGCTCAGGCCTCCCTTGTGAGCTTCAGACGATACAATGACAAGACTAAGCTTGATTCTTTCCATCCTCACCTCGAAGATCTCCTCGCGGGATACCTCGATGCGGCAGTGGCCGGCCTGAGGCTGCTGCTGGGACAGTTCCTGGCGGAGGATCTTGAGCTTCTGGACAAGGTCCCTCTTGTACTTGGGCACCGTGAGGCACTCGGCCTCTTCCGGGAGCTGAGCAGGGGACACCATAGCCTGCTGGGCCTGATCCTTCAACTGGTTCTGACGACTGGGGAGGTAGAGGGGCAGAAAAGAATGGCGTGGGAAAAAAAGTGAGAGGGAAGAGGAAAAGAGAGGGAGAAAGGGGCCAAGAGAAAGAGACAGAGGTAAGATTAAGGACAAAAAATACGACTGAGTGAAAGAACGTTCTGCAAATAGATCCTCTGTTGCTTTTGACTCATCAAAAGGCCACCTGGCACATTTTACAAGTCAAAATGTTTGTCTCAATAGGCAGAGAGAGAGAGAATAGTGGCACTGTGATGGATAGAAACTCACACCATGTACTACCCACCCAAAAAGTCTGCTCAAAATAGAGTTTCTTTTCTTATTCAGTATTTATTTATTCATTTTTCTTGTGCATTTTTTTGGAGTGCTTGTTCTGGGCATTGCTGTGGCACTCGGTGGAGGGTGGAGAGTTGGGTGGGCAGAGAAAGCTGAGCCTAATTTTATAGTCAACTTTCATTCGTGTATTGTTGTGAAACTCAATAAGAATAAAATAAAATTCTGATTTCATCATCTGTTTCCCCATATATACAAATGTGATGCAAGAGAAATGTATACTATTCAAGTAATTTCTCATTACCATTGTCTAACTTTATTGGACCAAAAAATGAAGCCAAATGTGCTAAAAAGAAAGAAAAGCAGCATTTGATGAAGCATGCGGAAGCGGTTAACCACAGTATCAACAGTGTGGCTGTGAACATCATCTGTGGTTAATGATGACAGAGGTCTCCACTCTGCCGTTTGATTTAGAAGTTTTGAACCAGGCGCTGTGTTCGGGAAGACGGTCTCAGAGGGTGGCACAGTAGGGAGGAGCACAACAGACACACACACACACACACACACACACACACACACACACACACACAGAATCAAAAGAGCCTTTATGGAGCCGGCACTAAAGGATTATTTCCACAGTGGCCCTTTGCACTCCAGTGGGGGGTAGCAGGCACGATCGGCCCTGAGCAGGGTCGTAAACACCAGACTCTAGAGCCGAGCACAGAGGGTGGAGGAAGCCATACACGTCAGACTGCATGCGATATGGATATGTAGGCTAAAAAACTCTGAGGGATGCCACAGTTTAAATAAGTACATTCAATGAAGCAAACAAATACAGGAGGAAACTTAAAAGAGTAATTTTTCAACCTGTCTTCCAATGCATTGGTGTCTAATGGCGCTTTGCCACTGCATGGTACCTACTCCACTTGCCTCGGCTCTACTCGCCTTTTTTGTTGTCCAAGTGAGCTGAGGTGATACCAAAAGGTGACGTGAAGACCTGGTGACTACTGATTGGTCGAAGAGAATCGGCACTAATCACGGCGTCATCATTGTTGCCTCCAGCTTCTTTTGAAACTAAGTTTGTCTTCTTGCAGACAGCCACATGCCGAGAATCAAAAGCAACACACCTTAGACGTTCTGTGTGTCGCGTTAGGTCACGGCAGTTTCCTGCTATGACAACCAGCCACGCTCGCCTCACGCATGAATCATGCAGATAACATTTATAAAGAAAAACGATATAAGTGACTAAAAGTGAACAAAATCTTTGAAATTGGTCGAGTATTGAGCGAGAACCGGCAGTCGCGAACCTTGCCTCAATGCAACACTGTGGGGCGAATGTTGCGTCAATTTCTATACGCTACAAGTTCTGTTTTTGCCGCTGAAAGGCTCATGTTGTTATTCTACATGTCTGGCAACATTATGGAAAGGATTCCTACAGTGGTCATCATTTTTATTGACGAGCAAGATCTTTTTTGTTTAAACATTAAACGTAATTAGGATTCCCAAACTCACCAGAGTTTATTTCTATATTTCCAGGTAATCCTTACTGCGTGTGTACAGTAGAGCGATCTTATTTTTACATAAGGGGTTAAATTAAGGGTTTAATGTTGGTGATTGTTGGAACAGTGGAAAGACAAGCCAAGGCGCCTTTGAAGCATTTGAGCACGTCAGATGCAAAACAGCACTTTTTGTGAACGCAACACTGGACCCGTTTTTCAAAGATGGTTCTTTCCATCAGTCAAAAATATGGAAAAATAGGTTCTAGGTTAAAAAAACAACAACACCGTTCAGTTAGTTCACTCCATGACAGAATCCAGTGAAAAGTATCCGCCCTATGGCTTGCATTCTCCTCTATCACAATGACAGCTTTTCCTCAACAAAGTGACTGAGTTTGGTTTCTGGTGTCTGCCCAGCAGAATCCAGTTTGGCTTTTCAATCCCTTCCTTCTATCCCAGAAAGCCACAGGGCCCCATAGGACACTCGAGACCTCCTGTTGAATCCCTTTATTTCCTGCAGACTAGACTCTTTGGGAGGGAAGGTATGGGAGGGAGAGGGGGGGCAGGAAAGGGCACTCTTCCGACAGCACCCAAACAGACAACTCAGAGGGTGGGAGAGAAGCGAGGAGAGAGAGAGAGAGAGACAGTGATAGAGAGAGAGAGAAAACACAGAGCACCTCTTCCTGCACTTTCACTTATAAATCAAGCAGTCCTGCTCCCTCTCTGTTGCTCTTTCTGTCGTGTTGCGGGCCCCCGGAGTTCTCTCTTCTCTTTCCAAATCCTGAATGATGAGCACAACTCTGGTGCATGTTACCTGAAGATGCTGCTCACTGCAGGGACAAGTCGGGGTAATAAAAGCAATGCTTTTGCTAGGCAACAAATCAAAAGCGTCTGGGAAATGACACTATTATTTCTCATGCAACTGTACAGAGGGCAGGTCCTAAAATCAGACAAGGATTGAACAGGGAACTTGACCAGTCTGGGGGGGGGGGAGCTTGAATTTGGGAGTTATATCTTTGGGAGAAGATATAACAAGAGAAAAATATAGAGAAGAGAAAAATATAACAAAATATCCTGGTCTGGATGCTCTAGCAGTGTCTTCAGCAAATAAAAATGCAAGTAAACGTGAATAAATATACATAACATTTTTGTGGGATGATGGCACGAGGGGTGAACATTTCTAAAACCCGTAACTTGATAAAAGGCAGATGGCTTGATTGAAATCCATGACGACTGATATGTTTTCCAGAGTTTTGTCAAGAGTGAGAAAGTGGCTCCAGGGTCTGTTCTATTAGCAGTAATAGAGCTGCTTCAGTTAGGACAGAAACTGTACCAGACAGATCCTCTATTACCGGGTTATGGCTATGGTTAACCCTTATTCATGCACAATTTATAAACAAGGGATTTCACAAGGCCGAGATCCACTTGTCTGTACGTAACTAGGAGATGTACGGCACTCTAAATACAGTACAAAAGACACCTCTTATAGCTATAGAGATCCCATACATTTTTTATACATTAAAAAAACACTACCTGGCTTTGATGTGAACTAATTATCCTCCCAGAATACATATTCAATGAGATTCTCACACATCTGGCCATAGTCATGCTTATGACCAAATTCCTACATTAAAAACAAATGTGGGGTGCCAGGCTCCATTTTTATAAGATGTTTCAGAGGGCCGGGGGGTGAAGAAAAAGCAAAACGAATACAGAATCCTAAACACGTTCTTTGATCCGTCAGAACAGAGAGAAAAAAAGAAGAAGGAAGAAACCTGATCTCTCCATCGATGCATTCCATCTCTCTCTGCACGGAGGAGGAACGAGGTCAGGCGGCAGAGGCCCACCAAGGCACCCATACACTGCTCCACCTTTGTGGTGCAAGGACCTATGGGTAATTCTACGGCTATCGCAGCACAGTGTGTGTTTGAACAGCTGCGTAGGGGGAAGAAATTCAGAACACGTGCATGCATGCGCGTAGGCATTTACCCCCCCCACACACACACACACACACACACACACACACACTTAATTCATTCATCGACTTGGGAATCAAAAATAATGTGCCGTTTCCTGGATGTAAGACGCTCCTCAGCCACAGACACAGCAGCCTTGGTTTCCACTCAGCTATCTGATGTCTGGCCAAAGCCAGCTTTGTGACGGATTGTGTGCTAAAACGCCTTTATGATCAAAACCTCTGCAGGGCTGAGGAATTTGAATTTTTGTGTGGAAAGAGAGGCTGTGGGGGGAGTGCACTGCGTATGTATATCTGTCTGTGTGTGTGTGTGTGTGTGTGTGTGTGTGTGTGTGTGTGTGTGTGTGTGCGAGCGCGCTTTAACGTCTGCTTAGCAGAAGGGCTACTCCAAGTGCTGAACCTCTACAGGTGGCAAACACACCTTGGCACAGGATCCCGCTGTAAAACATCGGCTGAGGGGGAGGCCAAGTGAGTGAGTCTGTGACTGTCTGAGAGAGAGAGTGTGTGTGTGCTTGTGTATGTTCCAGTCTACTGGCATGAAGCCCGAAACCTTACCTGACATTCTGACTTTCGATGCCTCCTCGAGAACCGTTGGGGCTTGGGCTTGGACTTGGACTGCAGACGTCAAACAAAAACAGAAAATGAATCTCTCTGCTTTTGCAGTCCGTTACCCGTCTTTTTATTTCACGGTTACATTTTGCTGGCTCAGGGGTACTGTGGGACTCACTTCAGGACTAGATGCAGGTTGGCGGAGAGGCGCGGGTCTGTGAACTGCGTGGTTCGGTTGTTGTGGTCGACAAAGTAAACCCTCCCAGTGGCAGTGTTCCGTATCTCCCATCCTGGAGGCAAAGGACCCAGTTCTTCACAGTTCACATTGCTAAGATCTCTGAAACACAGCAGAAGAGCACAAAATTAAGCATTAGGATGCAGAAATTCAAGAAAAATAGTGGCAGCGAAAGGGGGGACAGGGGAAAAGAAAGACATAACACACACGTACACACACACACACACACACACACACACGTTTAAAACATACCAAAGCACTGACTAACTGGACTCAGGCGGACAGTAAGATTCCGAGATGTCTGAGAAATCACTTTTATTCTATTTTTCTTCTTCCTCCCATCTAAATTATTTACTGCTGCCCCTGCAACCCCTTTCAGCTGAACTCCTTAGAGACACAAAAAAAGGCTCAGAAATTACAGCAGGCTTGCTGTGCTGGCGCTGACTTTTTTGGTTTTGCGGGGTCAAAGCCAAAAGGGACCAGAGCCTCACGAGCGATGCGAGCTTGGCAGCTAAGCCATCTGCTAATGTTGGAGCTGTCTGAGGAGCACCTGGCGAGGTGTGGCGTGACCAATAGCCCCCTATCAAGAGCAATAAAAATATCATCTATCACTCATATACCGGTAGAATGCAAGCAGTGGCCAGGTATTATAATATCAGTCATGTTTTATTGATAGTGTCTGGAGTGCAATGAAGCCCGTCTCTGCACGCGCACAAGCAGATCTGTGTGCATGTGCGTTTCTTTTTGGAATGCGGTAATCAATAGGACACACATGCCTGACTGAGTATTTGCCCAAGAGCCTCTGGTATGGCTAATTGAGACTGGTAACGCTATTGGCCATGTGGCACAGAGTGAGGCCTTTCAGCACCCGTGCCAGAGGACCAAATCGCTCATAGCCCCGTGACACGGGTCTTCTCACAGCATATCAGGCTCATAATCAGCTGCAGGCTGCGCAGCAAACTACAAGGGGGACCAGGACTAAGAGACCATGACACAAGTTATGTGTAAAGCCAGTTATGTCAGTGCCGGTTGGTAAAATCAGGAGGACTGAAAGAATTATGACTGATCCGAGCATCTGTGGACAGCTCAATTTCTCATGTATGCATTTTATTATTCTTGTGTTTTATACATTTTACAGCTCATAAGGTGGATGGTGAAAAAGGAGCAAGTTGAGACACACAAACCTGTCCATCTGTGGTGGACGTACCTTGGTACTCTGGGGTCGTGCCAAGTGCTGACACCAGTCTGAGTGTGGAGGAAGTACACTTGGCCTTGCTGCGTGGTCCTCTGCTCTGTAAAAGGCACGTAAAAACAAAAACACGACGAGATTAATCAATACAAGATCTGGAGATCCTTGGTTATACAATGGGGTGAATCCAATTATAGACAAAAGAGCTACAACGTTTTGCCTAAACCTTGGCATCAAGTGTGAAATGTTTGAAGATATATGGAAAATAAAATTCAGTTTAATCATGTGGCGCGTGCAGAGAGGGGTGTGTTCATAATCTGTCCGTGGAATTAAGAGAGAGAGAAAGAGAGAGAGATCAAGCAGATGGAGATGAAAGGACTGTCTGAGCAAGCAGAGACTCCGAAAGACAGCCGGGGGGAGAGGCGGGGGACGGGGGAGGAGGTGAGAGACAGGGTGAAGAACATTGGAGAGGAAAGGAGCGGAGCGATGGGGCTGTCTGACTTTTGAGTAGGTGAGCTCATTCGTCAGCGGCCTGACGAGAGATATTTCCATGAGACGAGCATGCCAGAGAGCACTTCTGTGGCGTCCCTTTGGACCTACCGCCCTGCTTCAACATATATATGTGCACATAAAAGCTTCAAACCCACGCCCACCCCGATGACTGCGCGATAGACTAGGGTTTTCCTTACCTTATTTAAGGCTTAAGTGCAACACCTAAGCTTTTTTGGGGTACTACCAAAGCCAAATCTATGTTAAATCATTGTGAGCGTGAAAGCCAATGAATTGCTTTTCTCAGATCTGATGATGGAAGTCAGTCCGCAGTGGACTTCTTCAGCAAGTTTTGTCTTTAAGCTTTTTGAGTGTATTATCTGCTCTAGCTTTTCCAACGTTTTAGACACAGATATGGATTAAATAATGATCCAAAATGATGTGAAATTGCACATTTCTTCTTTTAAAAACAGAACATTTTCTTGAGGTAGGACCCTTGAAACCTCCTGCCAAATATGAGCACCCAAGTCGTCCACAAACCTTGGGAAAACACTGTTCGCGTTCCGACACACGGGGTGACATATCTTGGCCGTTGTGCGATCACATGAGAAGAATCAGAGGTGCCGACAGCTTTTAAAGGAACTGCCCAAGAACGTAGAAAGTAAGGACAGATATGGAGAGGGTGAGTCAGAAAGACTAAGAGCTAAGATGTGATATGACTCTATGGCTCTACAGAAGATAAACAAAACTCCTTTGGGCTTTGCGGGGGAACACTTGTGTGTTTGTGCGCGTGTGTGCTTTTACATTAATGCATCCGATTGTTTGACTGTGTGCACAAAAGAGAACAGAAAGGGGGGAGCGGGCGGGAGGGGGGGAGGCTTTAACAGCCAAATCAATTCAATTAGATCTCTGTCTAAAATGGAGCCAGTATTTCAGGCTCCTTGTGTGGAGCTGCAGTGTCATCACAGCGGCGCTGTACTGAATGAGGACACAGATGAGCTGGGTTACTGAGCCCAGTGTTGAGCAGGGTAGTGGGGGTGGTGGTGGGGGGGGGGGGGGGGGGGGGGGGGGGGGGGGGGGGGGGGGGGGGGGGGGGGGGGGATGCATTGAAGCAATTAACACAACAGCATTACCATGCTGACAGGATTCACAGTGGAAGCAGACATGGCTTTCAGAGGATAAAATAAGCCAGGATACTTTATTGCAATCAGAAAATTAAATATTTATCTTCCTCAATATGGGAAAGGCCAGACATCAAGTATTAATAGCATAGTGATGTGGTTTCAAAAGCTTCTTTTTTTCCCAGATGCACCCCCCCACGGCAACACAAAGAGCGTGGAAGGTGAGGGGACAAAAGCCTGACATCTGGCTTCATCCTGGAAATGTACTTCCCTTGACTCAGACTACCATCAGATGAATTGTGTCCCTTCATCTGTACCAGCATTACTACATGAACCATTACAACTGTAATTATTTCAATGTGGGCGTAGCTTTAGGGCTAAATGACAATCCGTCAATCATAAATTATATTATTAGTTACTTATGTTTTCCTCTGTGGTGCTGGATTCCCACTAACCATATCCCTCGGGGAGGTCCGGGGGCGTGTGCAGGTGGGTTCTGCTCATGTAGTTGCGGTGCCTTTGGGAGCGGACCCGTCTCTCCTGAACCCGATGGTCGCCGTCGATGGGCGGCAACACGGTGGTGGGCGTGGCCCCGTTGGTGCTGACGGGCGTGTTCTCATCCACGATGCAGCTGAGAGGACGACCAGGGCTGGAGTACTCTGATGCAGGCCTGGAGAGGGGCAAGGGGGAGGGAGAGAAGCACAGAGAAGACCGAGAAGACATGGTAAGGGTATAAAAAAGACACCGGGGGGTGTGAGAAACCATAACAAAATGGTTTCCCAAATTGTTTGGATTCCAATTCACAAAAGCATAGATTGTATTACATTTTTTATTCGACATCAATTAGGTTTGGGTAATTTCCATTACAAGCTTATATATATATATTAAAAAATTCTCAGAGAACTTCTTCTGTAGTTTGTACAAGCACGAAGAAACACTCAAATATGTTTTGTAATGGTTAAAAACGTTTGTGGTGGGTTATTTTACCCTTGTGACAAAAATTTGAAATTTTTGTCCCTTTTTCAGTCTTTTTTTTTGTTTTGACTAGATCACCTTACTAGCTTTGCAGTCCGTTCTGGACCTAACATTTGAGTGAAAATGCGGAAATTTTGAATTTTTTGGACTAATAGTTCAGATCAGAAGAACGTACAGATGAGTTTAGTCAGGAATGAAAGTGATCAATTGTATTTGCAAAGAGCGTTGTAAGGAATCCAATCCATTTCTTGTGGTAATTTGGTTAAAAAGAAACCCATATTTCAGATATAGACATTTTTTAAAGGGGTCAAATTTGACCCGAGGACAACAGGAGGAATAATTATGGTAAATTATGTAAATTCAAAAATCTATTCCGGGGTCACTCAAACAAAGATGGATTTTAATTGGAGAGTCGATTATGCTAACCCAGTCGTCTCTACAAACACAAACAGAAGCAAATCAATAGGCAGCATTTAGGAAGTCTTTAGGGGCCAACTGGGAAATCCTAAAGGTAGTCAGACAGCCTGAGGTAAAGCTTGGGATGAACTGAGTGGTCATTAGAATAGAATAGAATACAAAGCCTTTGTCATTATACACAAGTGCAGTACCTGTGCAGCTAGATTGAAGCAACCCCTTTACAGTGTAAACACAACAATATATTATATAATAACAAGTAATGCAGAAGAAGAATAAAAAATGTGGAATCTGGTGCACAGTCTTGAGAACAACTATATACATATATAAAAAAGTAAGTAAGATACAGGGTTTGTAAACACATTATGCAAAAAATATAGTTTGGTGTATCAAAAGTCCTGAGTATTAAATATTGCACAGTAATGAGATTGAGTGAATAAATCTTAAATATTGCACTGTATTGAAATTAAATGGTTAAATATTAAATATTGCACTGTAATGAAAATTGCACAGAATTCCAGTGTCTTTTTAGGTATTATATATAAGTATTAGTGAATATAAGTAAATAGAAACATAAGTATTAAAGACGGAGACAGAGCGGTGGAAGAGATGCCTCTGTTCCTGCTCTTGTCAGCTCCATGACTTCCCTGGCTTTTCCACATCATTACACACCGCTGTCTGGAGCTGTGTGTCTGACGCCCTTTTTATTTTTTATTTTTTGGAGGAGACCACTCCAGTTTTGGGCAGACTCTTTGCCATTTTGGGAGCACTGAGGTCAGAGATGTGGTCTTCCATCGGCCTGCTGCTGTGTGATTTAAGAGATCCGAGTTGGAGTTTCTGTGGGCTGCAGAGTGTACTCACCTGGTAGGCCTCTCCCACTGCGTGGTGCGTGTGATGTGGTTCAAGTACTGGATCCGTCCAGACGCCGTCCTCCGCTCCTCCCAGCTGGCAGCAGAAACATACACAGACGCAGCAGTGAGCCGACTTGGTTAGGCAGCCACAGAACCACCTCGTAGTGTTCTGTCTCGCCACATTGCTGTTATTATATTCTGTACATCGTTACGGTAACTGTGTCCATGTTCGGACACCGTTGCAAGGTTTTGGCTATATTCAGACACATCCGGTCTGACGCAGATTCCAGTCTTTTTGCGGTGCAAATAGAAGTATTTTGTACACATCTTAGAATCTATGTGTGGATATTTATACACCTACATGGACATTTACATCTCTAATTAGCGCTCAAAAGTGACTTTGAGGAGAAAAAACAGCAAACTTAGGTTAACTTTACATACAAAATGGAATTAAAGAGCTTAATTTGGAGTTGTTAAAACAGATTGGGGATGGTGTTTTACCCTGGTTGTTCTCGGGGGGGGGAAAAAACTAAATAAGCCATTTAAATGCTACATTGCTTGTAAGGAAATTACAGGAGTAACGGGCAAACCAGCAACAGATTCTCTTTTCAGATAAGGATCCAATTCAAGCCAATGTAAGGAGGTGTTTAGGTGGATTTTAAATAGGAACTTAGTATTAGCTTTGCTAAGTTCTGTTGGTGACCATGGTGTTGTGACCCTGTTCCACGATGTTCAGGAAAAGCTCAATTTTCCAGCTTGCTCTGTTAGTGGTGAAGGAATTGGCTAAGGCTGGCGGTGCTAAACCAACGGAACGACAAATTGGTTATTGGCGATTGGTTATGGCAGATCCAGAACGGCTCTGGGCTGATCCAATTGTGACATCTTCACGGAAGTTAACACTGGTCAATGGAGAGTTGCCAGGCTACCTGGACTAATGAAGTACAAGGGTAGCGCACGGCTAATTCACCGGGATTAGCGTCCTTTTGCCAACTCTTGTAAAGACAAAGCTAAAGTAAATGGGTAAAATTATATTCCGTTAGAAGATAGCCGTTCTGATGTTTGACAGCATTAAATTAATTTAAGAGATTAAGAGATGGTTTGATACCGTTTTTTCTCCATAATCTCAAGTACTTTCAGATAAGGACACCAGCATTTCTGTGGCTTTTCCAATACTGGTATACCAAAAACATTACACAATCATTTATACTGGTGTTTAAAACTGATATTCTGATAAAACGTTAGCCAAGCATGGACACAATTGCATTACCCCTGTACTTGAGGGCAGCATTTATTCTTCAGGTTTTTCAACAGCGTTTCAAACTCAACTCACCCATCTGGGAGATCATTGTCAAACAGCCGACTGCAGTCCACCACAGGGCCTCCTGAGCCTATCCGGTCCCTGGACTGCAGGCTCACTGCAGCAACACATGGCAGACAGATGCACGCACTATTACTAGACAGCAGATTACAGTGCAGGCGCAGATATTTTATCGAAGCACAAAATGGAGCTATATATCTTTATGAGTAACAGGAATGGGGTTACATTTTTATCAGTGGTATCCTGGAGGGTCTGGTTAAAAGGGAAGTTGCATTTTCATCTTTTCCTTCTGCAGGGAGGGTCGGGTATTATGAAATCTAATCCTACATTTTATATGAAGGCGGGGGAGGCTTTTTGCAAGAACGAGAAAATCGGCAGGAGGAAGTGGGCAACATTTGGCAGACTACAGCTGAACACAGTCTAACACTCAAAGAGTATTTATTCATTCTGCAGCGACGCACTGCTGTGAGGAAACAGACACGTGTGTTAACTACAGGTTGATGAACAGGTGAAGTGAAGACAACGTTGGTAGCTGAGCCAGTTACAAATGGTATTGGTAGTGAACAACACGCAAACGGCGATGGAGTCGGTGTTTTTAGCTTAACTGGACAAGAGAATATTTGGTTAAAACAGATCAGTGACGCTGTTTTAACCTCGCTGTTCTCTGTGAAGATTGCTGGAACAGTGATGTTATGTAGTGTTCTGTGTGCTTTTAAAAAGGCGTCATAGAAACGGTTTACCAGATTGGATGTCTATACTAGAAAATGGGGAAAGTACCTGAACTTTCTGGAGGGCTCCAAAAAAGCTTTGTGCTGGGGAGAGACGTGTACTATGTGCTCATGGCATTATAACATATACATATGTTCATTTGGTTTACAGTTTATTGTGTATTGGATATTTATGATATTTCCTTTAATGTTATGGGTGTAATGTCATCTTTGATATCTATGTGGGGCACCTCGTTAGCTCACCTGGTAGAGTGGGTGCCCACATATAGAGGTATAGTGTATGTTTTGTATATTGTTTCAAAAAACTAAAAACAAACAAAAGGTGTCAATCATAAAAACAAGTGTTTGATTGAGAACGGAATTTCTCCTCCCCATCCCGTTCAGCCAGGCTAAAGCAGTCATTGCATAGTCTATACTGTATGTGTGTGTGTGTACAGATACACACACACACACACACACACACACACACACACACACACGTAACAAAAACACAGGGAATGGATGATCATTACAAGCTCCAAGATTACTACAAGAACTGTCAAAAAGCTAATCAAAGATGACAAGATCAATTTAAAGAAAATACTGAAAGGACTTTTTAAATAGTTAACCTTGGCTTCAACCGAGTTTGCTTTACCTGTAAATGCTGTCCATTAGTGGTTTAGTATACCACCCTTCTTGAACATTTAATACACAGTGAATGAAGGACAACATGCTGTACATCTGACCTCATGGTGAAGAAGACAGCCAGTGGCAATTAGCCCAGAAAGACCATTTTAGGTATTAGGTTTTTGTGTAGCTTCCATTTACTTCATTCCATTTTTTAGGCATGCTTCCAAATGCAACCCTGTTTCCGTGTGTCCATCCGTACTCACCCACTATCTGGCCTCTGACTGTGTCACTGTCATTGGGACTCAACTTGTTCAAGTCTAGTCTCTGGTCTGTGGAGAGAAAGAGAGAGAGAAGAAGACGTGGAGCACCAAAGGAAAGAGAAAGAGAGACAAACAGGAAATGAGAATAAACATGAAAGAAAGAGGAGAAGAGAGAGGATTCATCAGTGTCAGGGATTTACATGCAAACCAGCATGTGTTTGGGAAGCTTTTTTCCCCCTCCTTTGGATGAGTCCCATTGCTCTGTATCATTTACATCACTCAGACTCGATTCCTCTCTCCCTCATTATCCGTCTCTCATTCTTCTGTCTGTAGACCACAGCTTGGCTGTGCCCTGGAACAGATGGTCTGGTCTGTGGAACGGCCACGGGCTGTAAAAATCTCACTGAGCATCGCTACAGAACAGGCTTCAGTTCAAATGTGGAGGTCAAACATTTGACAAATTTTAGTACAAAGCCGGCACTATTTCGCTCGGTCTTAGCATGGACATGAACCTCTGCCAAAGTCTGGAAAGTCTTTGTCTGAACTTCTCAAAGTCTGAGGAATTTGAGAGTGAGAGAGAGAGAGAGATCAGGCAGAAAAGGCAAGAAAAACTTGTCCAAGTTGCCTGCAGACAAAATGCCACTATCTTCTCTCTGTTGTCTGGGTGTCATGCAGATCAGTTCAGGATGTCTGTCTAGACTAAACAGGGACCAAAACAGGCAATGGTCAAACCGTTACAAGCCTAGCCAGAGGTCAGCAGCCACTGAGAGAAAACATACACACACACACGCACACACAAAAATGTACGCAGAAAAGGGCACTCACTTTGCGATGCATACATTTAAATGCAGTCATACGGTGTACAAAAAGACGCAGACACTCTGCAATTATACATGAATGTTACAGTCAACCCCAAGACGCTCTGCAATTATACACAAATGTTTTAGTCAACTCGGTGCCCTCTCTAAGGCCTGTAGGGGGGACAAACTGAAACTGCTGGTAAATGCACACACAAAAAAAACAAAAGAATGACAAATACTCTAAGGGGGAGAGCGACCGCAACAGAGAGAACACAACAAATCTACGCTTACACTTTAATAGCTCTACAATTATGCACGTCTGCTTGAAATGACCGGTTGTCTAGATCGGCAGACGGAGATAGTGGGAGGTTAGTCACAATGGCATTTGAGATGTGTGTGTGTGTGTGTACACATGTTGCCAGTCTATGGAGGCGACTGAAGGGGAAACCAAAGGGGTGAGGAGGAGGCCAAGAAAGGAAGGAAATGCAGAGGCAAACCACTCACAGCTGTGGCACAAGGTTCAGGTTTCTAGTGTCGCTCCAGGAAAACAAGTGTCAGGGGCTTCTAGGAAAAGGCGCTGGGATCATTTCCCCTGTTCCTGCCTACGCGGCTGCGGGCCCCGTCGAAGCAGGTACCAGCTCGCTAAGTCACTCCAGGCTCCAGCTTTTTGGGAGCTACAACTGTCTGGCAACTGCTTTTACTAGGAGCCATTTACTAAAGCCTCCATCTCATTTATCCAGTTAGCTTCTGACATGAGACATTTTGACTGTAATTGCAGGGTGATGCTGATTGGCTCTTCCTGTTCTGGCAGAGGGCAGAGTGTTGACCCCTCTCACACACACAGCTCTGGACTCTGTCAGACCTAGTGAGGGGGGCAGGACTAAAAAAGGAGCTACTCTATGTTCTGTCACTTAGGCCTGACAGCAGCACTGTGGTACCAACTTCTGCTTCTTATCACACTACAGGTATAAAGCCAGCTTGCTGGCTAAGGCCTCATTTTACCATTAGGTCATGAATAACTGCAATTAATAATTCAACTCAGTAGAGGAGGGGGATAATGAACTGAGACAAATAAATTGCTCACTCAAGTAAAACAAACAAGTCATGTGTAGTTTGGCAACATAATATGTGTGCTGCAACTGAAGTACAATTTAATTTTCAGAACAAAACAAAAGACCATCTGGGGAGGGGGGAGGGGTGAGGGGGAAGTCCTAGGCATCAGCACTGCATCACAGCTGACTGCACTTAGAGTGATTTAATTATCATGCCAATATTTATAACAATGCTGTAAAACAACATCTCTGGAGTGAAACAGCACAGACAAATATGTTTTCTGCATTTTAACTGGCAAATCTTTCCATGCACAGACATATGTAGCTCTGTGTAAACTCTTTCACAAAGACCTCACTCTTAATCAATTCTCTCGAATCAAATCAGCTGTTGGAGGTGGTCACCTTCCTGCTAAACCAATCAGAATCATACACGAATGTCAAGGGCCAATCACAGAGTCACAACGATGCTTAAAATCAGTTTCTCCCTTTGCTATCAGCTGTCGATTCAGGCAACGAGTGCAACCCTCCACCCCCCCCTTCCACCTCCTGTCGTCTACGCCAGCTGACCGGTCCGGAGCCTCCTTCAGTCTGGTCTTTGGGCTCCTTCGTCACCACCACCGGTGTCTAGATTCCATTGGGGGGTTATGATGCTTCTCTAGCCCTTTATACGAACTATTAGGATAACGATGGAGTCTAATCTCCAAAGACTTTGTACATTTTATTATGCTGTACAATAAACCTTTTTGCATATCTGCAAACATGTCTCTCCTGATAGAATTGGTCCTTTTAAGAATCTAGAAAGGAAGGAAGGTCGTAGGACATAAACAGGGTGCAAAATTAACTTTTTGTCCACCAGCCAACTGGATAGTGAATGTTCAAGTTTTACCAGCCACTCAGATTACAGTTGTGGTTTTTGGCTGGAGAGTGAAATCTACCAGCCACTTGCATATTTTTCCAGCATTTGGCGGGTGGATGGTGCTAATTTTGTACCTTGGACATAAACTTTGAACAATGAATTCTCTATTCAAAAGTTAAAGATGCCCTATGGAGTTTTCTCGTGCACAAATTAAAAAGAATGTCTATGTGTTGGTCGCCAAAACACATTGTGTGAATACTTGAGGCTAGGCTTGCTGCGGTAGTCTGTGTCACAGGTGTTCACGGTGTTTGGGCATACACAGATTACACTTATCGCCCATCACCTCCACCAGCCAAATTAGACATTTTTTGCGTATCAGTGCCCACGTGAAAGTGTCACTCTGTACAGCAGCGTTGCACCACAGAGTGGCAGGAGTCCGGTTTTAGACCGACGATGATGGCGGAGGATTTGATGTCAAAGTGAAAAGTAAAAGTACAGAATCTAAACACCAAAACACTGTGGTGCAGGTGGGGACGGTCACGGCTGCCAGAATAATCCTCAGACTATGGAAATCTTCAACTGTTCCGAATGTTAAAAGCTGGTTGGGATTAATGTTGGAAATAGTGTCATATGAACAAATGCTGGCTAAGTTAAATGATGACATAGAAAACTTCAAGAAATCTTGGAACTATTTTCTTTCCTGCAATACTGGGACAAGTAAACTTCTTTGATGAACATCTGTTTTGAAAGTATTGTTTACTGTAAGCCATTGTTCACTGTGGATGTTTCTGCTAACATCGAGGATATTTGTAAATGTCAATTTTCTGTGAAACTTATTGATTTGATATGCGCTGGCCTGGTTGCTTTGGTTGTTTTTGTTTTGTTTTGTGGGGGGGTTGGGAGGGGTTATATACTTATGTTCTGAAAAATAATAATACAAACTTTAATAATAAATTTAAAAAAAGTACAGAATCCAATTATTAGGGCCAGCGGCAAGGGCCCTACGTATTGAAACTGAAAGAATTACTACTATTGTTCTTTAAGCAAATTAATTGCCTTTTGGACGGGCTTAACAAACTTAAAAACTCACCAAAACTGGCGGCCGCATCAAGTCTGGTGAAAATGTACATATTTTAAGTTTTGTAGAATAGGCGCAAATAAATGGCTCGCTAGAGCCCCATACAAAGTTAAAAAAAACTGAGCCCCTGAAGTACGTTTACCGTAGTCTAATGAAACTTTGTACACATATGTAGCATGTCAAGACGCACAAAAAAGCTCACAGGAAGACCGCCATTTTGGCCATTTCCAAAATATAGTATAGTAATATAGTAGGACCCCCTACTACATATGTTGCGTAAAATGAAGTTGCATATTAAACTGGGCCTGCAATAACGCATAAGGCAGCCTAAAGCCTTTAGACAATCGACAATTGCTTTTGCATAGTATTCTAAGCTATTAAAATAATAATTGTTGGCATGACTTTATAAATCCTCTTTTGATGTTACACAGTGGCAGTGTGGCCCAGTGGATCTTTAGGATGAACTGTGTCTGTCTTAAAGACTATCAGTGGGATTTATTTGCTAATAATATGTTGGAATTCTGTTGTTTTTTTATGTTAAACTTTAAAAAATTGACAATAATTTGCACTGAACTTTAAAATCAGTGAGGAAGTTTTAACAAATCAACAGGGAAAACTGTGACATTTAAAATTTCCCTTTAATACTTTTTCGGTTAGAAAAAAATAATGCGCAAAATATTAGCTTTCCCCAAAAACTCCAAGAGATCGTTAGCAGCCGGAATCGTAAATGCGATCAGTTCAATCAATTGCACAGCCTTCATTATGGGTGTGTTTTAGTACCGATTCACTCGCGACAAAAAAAAGACCAAAAACTACATTTTAAAACGTAGATTATTAACCGTTGACTCGCCGCCCTTGTTGGTGCATTGCTGTCTTTCTTTGCATTTTACCACCAGCAAACACTGATGAGCGGATTATTGTGAAGCTGGTGGCAGAATTGGACGCACGTCGGTCTTTGTGCTCCATGCAAACAAAACGGGAACCTAGCTTGGAAACACATTGCTCTGCAGTACTTCTACAGTGGTCAACAACTCCACAGGGTACCTTTACCACGCAACATGGCTTCTTCCAATAGTGAACAGTTTAATTATTTGAAATGTTATTAATATAATAAAAATGGAGTAATACTGACACTTACAGCCTGTGTCTTTAAGGCGGTTGATAGCGTTGGACAGAAGGCGGACACAGCCAAGGAACCCAGCCCCCTGCTTCTTGTGAATCTTTTTGTGATTCCACACGCTGATGGTGATAGAATCTGATTTCCCGATGTATCTGAGGGGAAAAGGGGAAGAGAAGGAAACATAGTTGATATTCAATAACAATAGGCTCATCATCGGCTCCATCTACACTATGTTTTGAGACAAAGACGATCTCCGTCCACACAAGAGTTGTAGCTGCAGTAGCAGAACTAATCTTCATCCAAATTAACACGACCATAGCCCATGACCATGCACATACACTGGGCATGGGAGCCGTTTTAAACAGGAAGCAGATTGTCTGGTTACTCTCAGGTTGAAAAACATGAATGTATTAGTTGAAAATACTTTGAAGAACAACAATGGTGAAAAATAAGAGCAGGGATGTAGCAGGTGGAACTGTAAGTGAAAGGTATGTAAGCCCACCTGACTGATAAGACTGACCGAATTAAATTTCTGAATTTAGGGGCTCGGAAACATCGGAGTAATGTGGACCCAGCGCCTAAACGTAGAAAAGTATATTTGTTTTTTTTAAACCAAAGTAGTGTAGATGACCCCAAGAGAATCACAGCTCGACTATGTATGTAAAACATAACTGCTCATCTAATTAAATCTATTTGGCAACATGCTGGTAAATGTAAAAATGTAACAGCTAGTGTGTCAACACAGGATGTCCCAAGCAATGCAGGGAGACACGTATCCCCCCACAGAGCCCGTCTCCTCGCCAAGGACACATTATAAGACACAGTCGGGACATGCAGGCGGAAGACGCCTGAGGGATTTTCCAGACTGTGTTTTTCAACGTGTAAATCCGACCCTAAGCGTCGGAAGTACCATCCCTGCCCACATATCAGAAGGAGTGACAGAGGAGACTTACTAGGGCTGGGCGATATGGAGAAAATTAAATAGATATGTATGGGTGACAGTTGGTCCTTTCACAAAATCTTTAAACAATGAGATTTGTGATACATAATCATCAGCAATGTGGATATGACTGAGTGGGTAAAGGCAAATAATAGAACAGCTAAAACAGTCTGGAAAATTACATCAGTTTACTGTAGTGCAGCCTTTAAAACCAGGAAAAGACAACACTGTCATGTTAACTGTCTACTGTAGGTCTTAGGGCTGGGCAATATATTGATCAAACGATATCTAACATCTAAGCAAAATCTAAGTCTCATATTGCGATACGATTTATATCGATATATTGCCGATTACTAAGACTTCCAGTAGACCGTTAACATGAAATTTGGCAACAGTGATGTGATGACAGCAACACAACTAACAACTAAACTAAAATTCAGTCAGACTATGGCAAGTGCCCCTTTTCGATTTGTGTTTATTAACGTGACATCCTAAGATTAATGAAGGCAACCATTTCTCCATAACACATGAAAAGCATAAAACCAGCTTGATTAAACTGACTTAATTAAAAATGTAATCGGGTGTAAACAGTCATCAATCATGCAGTCAAATGTGGAGGGTCGTATTATCAGTTATTTCATTTAAGGATTGTTTGTCTTTGGAGAAAGAAATGCTGAAGCAGTTTGTAGACTAAACTGTAAACATAAGAGACCGCCCAAATGCACGTCTGCTGGAAAGTAGTATTTTCTACATGAGCTGACACTCTTAACCGAAGACGTTGTAGATAAGTTATATGAATATACAACATCACATTGTAAGAGGTGGCAATTAATCAATAACTAGAAGGCACTCGGAGGTCGCGGACCTTCACCAACAACGTTAAAGCATGACTTCAGTTTCTTTTTAACCCTATTTTGGTATGTATTTGTGTCTAAGAGACTGATCGGAACAATAATCCTTGAAATTGGCCCAGCATTAAGCAAGCCCATAGCGGTGGACGGCAGCAAAACAAGCTGTAATGTTACGTTAATGGGCAATTACGCACCTTCAATTTACG
>NC_048421.1:2480592-2490845 GCF_013103735.1 Etheostoma cragini | reverse complement strand
CACACACACACACACACACACACACACACACACACACACAGGAGAGACAATGGGAAAATTTCAATAAAAAGGAAAAAGCAGCCGATTTAATCCGTCAGATGTGCTTTCTAAATACATCCCTTTATTTGGCAGACAGTGTTCATACGAGAGGCATCTTTGGCACCGTTTTAATATCTTTTACTCCAAAGTTACTGCCAAGAACATATGGTCAAAGGGAAAGAAAAACATTTCATTGCAGCAACACTTAGGTTACCATCTGAGATACAAACAGAACAAAAAGGGAAATGCCCAATACGAACATTCACCACGGGGGACTGGAACCTGCTCATGTTCTCAAATTGATTGACAGATCTCTAGTCTATATCCACGAAATCCGGGATTTCCGCTGTATGCATGTCTTTTTGGCCAATGTCCGTTGCCTTCTGCTATCTTTGTGTTGGCGTTCTAACCTCCGGTGGATTTCTGAGGACTATGGTTACCTGGTACTCAGATCTCTGCAGGGTAAGTCCAGACAGCGAGCTAGACTATCTGTCCAATCGGAGTTTTCTGTCGCACAACAACTTTTGAAAGT
This sequence comes from Etheostoma cragini, assembly GCF_013103735.1. Lineage (NCBI taxonomy): Eukaryota > Metazoa > Chordata > Actinopteri > Perciformes > Percidae > Etheostoma > Etheostoma cragini. The sequence goes on along the minus strand of NC_048421.1, from coordinate 2,490,274 downwards.
ACACATGTTCCACCAAAACAAGTTCTTTCCCGAAGCTATTTTGCAGAGGCCCCGTTGTTCTGTGCTTAGCGCCGCCCATGTAGATTGTGTGCTATCCAAGAATGCGGTGTGGACTAGCCAGACCCTCCTCCGAAGCGCTGTTGAGGAAGGTCTGGCAATGCGAGACTGACAAATCTCTTATGCTTCCTCTGCATTGTGGCACTGCATTTTTTTCCTCCTAATTATTTTACATAGTAAAATACATTTTACATTAATGATCTAATAAAGAAATTAATGGGGGTGCCGTTTTACTGGGTGCTTCCATGGCAATTCAGCCTTGATGGTGGGAGGAAAATAGATGGATGAGTGGGCGTAAATAATTTGAGTCTAGACTGGGTACTTAGCATTGCAGATGCATAATTTAATAATGCCATATTTGAAGAACTCCTAATTAACCAAATGGGATGAGTGAGAGCACACTGGCTCCAAAAATGCTTGAAAACACTTCATAACCAGCTGATGTGTGGTGAGCATCTGGCGTCGAAAGGCTGCCGTGCATCACCCAGGTGGGTGCTACACATTGGTGGTGTTAGAGAGTAGTCCTCCCCCCTGAACCACTTTGAGTGCAATGATAAATATTATGGAATTAAACTAACCCCACATCATCCCATAACCTTCACCGTGTATAGAGATAGGCATGGTTTTATTTCAGTTAGCTTAATAGCTGGTTTCATTTGCATGAAGAGATGAGAGATGATCTTATGGAAAGTACCCCATGCCTATCTCTATGTATCGTGGTATGTGATGATGTGGGGGGGCTATTTTAATTCCAAAGGAAGAACATTTATTTATTTACAATACATTATTCATTCACAAAGAAGACTGGTGTCCTTAAAAGGTTGGATTTTCCTAGTTTATTTTAATCAAGGCACTAAGATCAATTTCCAAAAGATATTTTTTTATTCCACTTTTTAATCAACTTCAGCAGGGGTGTGTAAACTTTCTCAAGCTACTGTATGTATATATATATTTTTTAGCGTCTTTGCAATTGCAGCTGGGAGAATGATGCTACATTGCCGTTACAGTCAATCCCCCGGCAGCAATTGCAGAGACGCCAAGAGCACAGATGAGAAAGTCCAGGAAATGCCGACCAATCAGAGAAGAGGGAAGGGGGGATGTTTTAGAGACTAAAACGGAGCGTTTCAGACAGAAGGTGAATAATGGTATAATAGGTATATTCAGACAGACAGTATGATAATTAACATTAAGGCATGTAAACAGGTTCTAGAGAGATAGATACTTTATTCCTCCCAAAATAAAAGTATGACGCAGATGAAATGAGCACAATATGGGACCTTGAAATTTCAACCGGATCATGTTAGTGTCTGTTTTACACACTCGGTGCAGGGCAGAATGAGTGTGAGAGGCAGGCAGCCAGCTAGACTGTCTGCTATCCTTGGCATGCCGGCACCCATTCCGCAACAATGCTGAAGGGTCACAGTTCACGTGCCAGTTTGTCGGCTGTGACCAATAAAACCCTGGACACACACATACACACACACACACACAGTATTTCTACACTCTCGAATGATCACATACGATCAAATGGAAAAAAAGATTCACTGCCAACAGCTCAAATGCACTCGGCTGTAGTCGGAACACCTGGTGTTGGAGGCCCTATTTTAATAAGTGTGAGCCAGCCAGACAGCTTTCTAGCCTGCTCAATTAAAACCACTCTCCTTCAACACGCCAACTGAGAGTCCTGCTGGTCATGAGGATAAACACTACAGAGAGTAAAAGGGGGTACACCGATGTTAAACTGGCCCAGAAACACCAGTAATTTGCACATAAATTCCAGACTGACACATCTGCAGACTCTTGGGACAAATAAGCGTAGAGAAGCTCCACTGAGCCTGTGTCTCCTCTCCATCGATCCATCTTTGATACACACACAGACACACACACACACACACACACACACAAACACCTTTTTCCCCTCTTGTCAAAAGTGACACAAGCAGCTAATGTAGAGAGAGGGTCCTGTATCCCCAGCAACCAAACAAACGGAGACATGTGCTTCCTCTTGCTGTTGGCTATGCATGACGGTTGGATAAACACCCAGGCGAATACTGGAAACTTTCACTCTCACATTTTCACTCACGTGCTCTGTCTCTGTTTTTTTTTTCTTCCCCCAGGTTACTTTCATAGGACACACCATCTCTGGGAAAGGCAATCAGTGTACAACAAGACATACATGTGTTTCTGTCAACGGAAGAAAATACTACTGGAGACGCCATCCATTTCAGTTTCTTTAAACAATGCTCTAAAAGGGACGTTTTCAGACTCTATAGTGATGCTGAAGGGTTATGTCATCACAGAGGATAGATGAGTGAGAGACCAGATGCGAGAGCTGTTGACATCTGTTATTGTTTAGGTTCTGTTAATGACACAGCCCGACACTTCTCCGTGTTGCTCACTTATTGAGGTTAAATAAAGACAGACATAAAAACTGTGAGGCACTGTAATGGACCAAGCAGGGCCTCAGACTGCTGTTTGTAATCAGATTAGGTCTTTAGGAAGGTGGGAGGTATTCAAATAAACCAAGAAGGAATCAGAATTTCTTTTTCTTTTTTTTGCCGTTGAAAACAGATGTTCAGAGATGAGGGTGTTGACGTGTCTGGGACTCACAGATCATAGTGTTGATTCCACTTGGGGTCAAGTGTGTTCCTCACAGTGTCTGTAGAGTGGCATTGCCCTGAACCGTCCACAACAACCTTGGCAAAGGGATCAGGGAGACCTGCGGGGGGGGGAGAAGAGAGAAAAACGCTCAGCCACATCCACCAAGGACAATTATCAGATAAACTATTTTAACAAGCGGTACAATACACAGCGGTGCTAACCTGCTACATGGCAGATGGCGAGAAAAACAACGGACACAGATGCTGCGGTGTCTAACACTGGTATTCTGCTTCGAGACCAGACCAGTTACACAATACGCATTGTTTACTTCATTTCTTTTAATTTTTGGATTCCAATATGAGATCCTTTGGAGACAAAAGTACAGTTGTGGATAACTAAAGATGTATTGAATTTGTTGCCCTTAAGGGGTAATTTTAGGTATTTTACAACCCTATATCCCCATGCATTGGGGTCCAAGTGACTAATGGGAACAAAAGTCTTTATCTTTTTTATGTTGATGCATAATTACAGCCCGTTTCATGTACACAACTATCCATGTTATTTGAGGGCAATTTGGTTAAAAGTAACGTATATTTTTGATACAGACATTATGAAAGGGGGTCAAATTTGACCAGAGGACGACACAAAGGTTAAAGATGAATGTTTGGCCATTTCCCCCTTTAACAATGGAGAGAGGAGGAAGACGAGCAGGAAATCGTCCCAGGTCGGACTCGAACCCTGGACATTCTCCATCGAGGCATGAACCTTTGAATATGAGCGCCCGTTCTACCAACTGAGCTTTCCTGGCCACAAACAAATTGAATCTTTAACAAAAAGGTCCATCTGTGGAAGTATCCTTTGCATAAGTTGTCAGACACTTAGAATAATAATCTAAGACCTCTCAGGGGCGAAAACGGCACTTTAGTGGACAGAAATTGAAGATAAGCAATGCCAATTACATTTCATTGCAGCTTTTTTCACTGCTGTTGCTTAATAATGGACCCATTTTTAAATTCCCATCACTTAGATACAAAAATATGGAAAAATAGGGTCCAGGTTAAAAACAAATAGCGGTTATTGACATTTAATACAATAAGCTGGTTAGGTGTGAAAATATACACCATGAGTTTTGCTGAATCTATAAGCAAATTATTGATTAGTCACACAAAAACCAATCAGTCCCAAATTTAGTGAGTTATTATTTAACTTATCATAACAAGGTCTAAATTTTGCTTGTGGTAACATACAGTAGGAGCTGCAGCTGTTATATTATTAGAAAGAGAATCACTCAGACATGTCAACATAATAACAGACACACACATAATGGATTTCCCACACACACACACACACACACACACACACAAACACACACACACACACACACACACACACACACACACACACACACACACACACACACACACACACACACACACACACACACACACACACACACACACACAGCATTGGAATGGCAGGAATGGCCACAGAAACCACCTGAGTGATCAGATGACCTTTAGGTCACCATGACAGTCTGAGCCAAACACACCCAAACACTCACAACACTAAAGGCACCCACACACGAGGTATTAAGTCTTAGTGGAAAGAACCTTTACTGGGTGTTTTATGCAAAGTGTTGGCAGAAATTCAGTCCAAAATGGAAATAAAAGTACACTCACTGTATCTTGGTGACATTTTGCAAAATTTAATCAGAGTTATAGTGTGTCAGGAATGACTTTCCTTGGTCTGTGTGTTGATGTTTAAAGTGATGGAGACACTAAGTGAACACCATGGACAAGGACATAGGGAGTAAACCATCCACATCTGTTGAAAAAGCTAAATGCCTAGACCCCAGTGTGCCGTTGAAGGCTGTCGGCACAGAAAAAAAACTTTATGGGCCCACGTTTTTCAATCTCAAAAGATCTTTGCAGTGAAGATATAATATACCCAGTTTATCTTTTACGGCTGTGATCGGCAGATACTTACGGAAGAAGTCCTTCTTCACCAGGTTTTTGGCGCAGAGGACTGAAAGAAAAGGTAGAGTCAAGGGTTAAATTAGTGTTAACATTACAATCACATGCAGTAAATCAGGATTTTATTGTGTGTGAGATGAAGACATAATCATCCGGGTGCTCATGGACATTTTTCTTTCTCTGGCGTTGAGTAATGTTGCTCATTAACCATACCCTTGTAGCCGAGCTGCCCCGATCATATCAGGATTATCTGATATAGGCGGGCCAGAAGCGACAGTTTTATCTACCAGTTAGCTCGGCTGGTACTAAGTGTACGGGGATCTGGATAAGTCCCCCCGTGTGTTATTGTGATTGGTCGTAGTGGTATCCAACTGCATGCAGTGAGATTTTCAAATGCACGCTTGGTGCCGCACTTTGAAGATGGGCGTCTTTTATTACTTGATGCCAGACCATTAATCTTTCAGATTTGGGTCTGGATTTCCAGACTACCAAGTACTTGCTCTTGGGGTGAATTGTTGAGTCTCTAAATTATACAGTGGGGCCTAAACCTACTCCATCTGTAAAGTGTTCCAAGATAACTTGTGTCCGAGTATTAAAACATCTCATCTGCAACAGCAGAGGAAGCAACTCCTTCGCGATGGGTTTGAAGTTGAAGCGTTACATTAGTTATCGTATCTTTAGATGTCACGCATTACAACATTCAGCCTTGGAGCTAGAGGAGGGGATGTTTTGTCTCCGTCTCCTTCCCAAAGCAGCCTGTTGATGGGACCCTGTTGATCTACTGTGAGAGCCGTGGAGGCGGTTGCCAAGGTGATGAAGCAGAGACGCTGACACCCTCCTCCTGTGTACGTGTGGACGGATGAGGAGGCTCAGCCACCACCTGGGAGTCTGGAATTGCAGTTGCAGCCTTTGAGTCAGGCCCAAGGGAACCCAGTTTGGGCTCGGCTTATTTCTGTGATGATGTTTATTTAAGGACACTAATTGGTCTGGACATGAGTGGCTGATTCATTGGTTTGAATAGAGATGAGACTATAAGTAATATGACTGAGATAAGATTATATTTAAGATATACAATTCATCTGTTGTGTCTTGAAGGCTCTTCAGCTTTTCTAGGCTTTATGTTGTTTATGTCAAATGTTCAATAAAAGATCTAAAAAAAAAAAAATACGTTATGTATCAAATACATTACAGGAGTAGAGAGGACGTTTCTTACAGTCCACTAGACCGGACAAGTAAACCCACTTCATAATATAAATATGGTTACTGGAAAAGGAAAATGAGCTCTCTCTCTCTCTCTCTTAGATGTGGAGTTGGGGTAGTGGCAACTAAAATGTTGTTGGTTTTGTTACATCAACTGTTTGCTGCTTTCCTTTGTCTTATGAGATTAAAGTGAATCACTTTCAAACTATCACCATTTTCTAATATATACACCAGACATTTAGACATTTATTGATTAAATCAAGAAAATAAAGTGCAGATTGATTGATGAATGAAAACAATCTGTAGTTGCAGCCCGATCCGGTTGCTGTTTCTCTTTGCCTGCCTGGCTCATGTGCAGGTGACAGTGCTCAGACTTTACACTGCTAACACAAATAGACAAAGACACACCCCATAGTGGCAGACTGCAGCTAAAGCCATTCAATCTACAGCCACTCCCCCCTCCTGCCCCCCTCTCTCCATGCCTCACATACTCAGACACACACACCATGTCAAATATCACCCTGAATCACTTTAGGACTGAGCTGAAACTATTTGGCCCACCAGGAAACAGAGAGGAGGGAGCAGGGTAACCCTTCTGGGTGCCTTGTCGACTAAATTAAAGTTGCAAATTACCAGCTTCACCACCAACATCTACATATGCACACGGACACACAGACACAAACACACACACACACACACGAACATGCCCGACAGTTGAGGAAGAATTTCTTTACAGCAAACATCCCTGGGAATGTGTTACGTTCCAGTGAAACCCACCTCATTTCTAAAACATCTGGCATGTATCCCTTTCGGTTGCGCTCTTCCTCAACACACAGACGAGCACGCACAACACACACACACACACACACAAGCTCATTCTCCACTGATCTACTGTAATTAATATGAAGAGGCACAGAGGAATAGGTATGGAGGTGAAAAAGACGCATTAAGGTAATAGGTGACTGTTGCCATTTTGGGTTTCCACAGCGGTCCTGCCCACACGCCACAGACAACACGGACATTATGGGAAACCAAGCTAGTCGGTTATTTGATGGTGTTTTCAGAGGGGAAACATTGAGCACTATGTTCCCCAGTCTAGAAGTTACAATGCAATAAATCCGCAGGAAGTGAAGAGAAAGAACAGTGAACCACTGGGAAATACAAGGCAAGGTAAGGACGTGGCAACAAAACCCAGCACTGTTATTTTTTTATTTAACGAGCTAAATAAAAATGCACAACAATGGTCCAGATGACAACAGATCCCCGCATTTAAAGTCCAGACAGGAACAAAGAAGTGACAATAAAGACAAATTGAGACCAACTGCAGAGCAAAGCAAGACATGACATGGCCCACAGCGGCCAGCTCAGCTTCAAGGGACGGTTTGAATATTTTGAAGAGGGGGTTGTATGAGGTACGTTTCTACAGGCAGTGTGTTCCCTAAAGTAGGATGTGGTCGGCACGACAACACTTTGGAGAAGCAGGCAGGAGAACCGACACGGGAGCTGAACAATGTGGACAACTAAACGGATTTCAGACACCTACAAAAAAATAAAAAATTATATTTCTAACTTTGTTATATGTTAAAATATTTACCTTGCTGCAAGACAGACCTTTCCCCCTCATCTCTCTCTCTCTCAAAGTTCTTCTTCTGTATACTCTGTTGGCTCGTTGCTGTCATAATCACTCATTTTATTTGCTTATTAGTATTTGCTTTGTTGTCGCTTCCATGAACTGCTGAGCGTCTAAGCCGACCAGCTGATCTGCAGCGTCATACTGTACAGTCGAGGAACAGTTGCGGTTCTGCGAAGGAATACGGAAGTTCTACGGTGGAAATAGTATAAATATAACGTACACTTAACAGATTATAGTTGTTTTTTTTAGATGTCTAAAAGAGATTTTTGCTGCTGCCCCCATCCCCGTAGATTACTCTGTTTGGTCTGTTTCTCCAAACTGCGGGTGTGCCGAGTCATCTACTGTGGCTAATACACGGACTACTGATAAGCATGTCATACAACCCCATCTCAAAATAACCAAAATATCCCTTAAAACCAAACTAAGCTGAGCAAAACCTGCAGACCCTCCTGTGAGTACATAAGCAGTCTCCGGCTAGCCACACAGCAGGAAGGCAACTCTACAATTATACCTATATAGGCTCCGTATGAAAACATACAAGGGGCCGGATTACAGCTGAAAACCGCTGGAATGGTGCACGCAGGGAGACAATGGTTGCAGGGAAGCCAATTAAGAGTCTGAGGCTGCAGAACAAGAAGGAGAGCGCCAGGACAGCAATCAGGACACAGTGGAATCAAAATTACAGCTCTCATTACACACCCAGCTTTGTTCAATTGATTAAAAACCTCTGTTTTCATGTAACTTGTAGGCAAACTGAGATCAAAAGTCAGGGTTGGCAAAGCTCTACTCTATCACCTCAGCCGGCTTAACCTTCTAAAGGACAGATAAGTAGAGCCAAATGGGCGTCTTTATACACACACACACAAAACTTTCCAGAGTAAAAGGTCTCTTACCACAGCAATGTGTGCCTCCTGAGACAGCATCATGCAGCAAAGGGCAATTTTGCGGCAGCGGGGGGAGTGGGGGGGGGTCACTGGTACGGCCTGTTGTTTTCCTTTACCCCCCGAATGTAGCACAAGCAAACTTTATAATTTACAACCGTCGTATTCCATCGGGGCGTTTATAGATGTCGACATTTCCGACCGCATTTGAAGGCAAGCGACGTGTAGTTACATTTTCGAGAGGGGCATGTCAGGCTACAGCGTAGGGTCCACGCCTCCACGTACCTACGTACATAGCCCCGGCGTAGCTTTAACGCAGAAACATGACCCACCTTTGAAATGCACTACTCCCATTCAAAATGAATGGAAAGGCGTTTTTGCCGGATTGCCTAAAACCCTTCAATTTATGAAGGATACAAGCCAACTTTTGCATTAAAGCTGCTATTCTAATTTCACCATTTACTCAGTACTGGCTTTCAGCTGTTTTCCATCCTTTTTCAATCGAGCGTCCACTTCCAGAAGCAAGTGGGAACCTACCAGTCAACACAAAAAAAAACAAGAGGATCAAAAACTGAGAACTGAGACGATCAGCAAAGTCTCTGTTGAGGACTCAAAGCACTCTCAGATCTCTGACATGAAGGGCAGGTTGGCTTTTTAGGTCCCTTGGAAGGAGCCTCCGTGCCCCCCCCCCCCCCCCCCGTGAGGAAAGCTTGGCCTCATTTATGTATGATGGAGCTTCTCTCAGGGTCTCTGCTCTCTCCTCTCTAGACAATCCTTGTTGCCCTTTGTATGCATAAATCAGAATTTACATCACACCTCCAGTGTGTAAGTCTCTCTAATAATGCAGTTATAATTCTAACTGCAATGCTCTACATTGAGCATAAATGAAATAAACAAACCGAAGGAGTAGCAAGGGGGATCCTAATGTAGGGCAAGCAGGCAGGAGAGTGGAAAGTGTAAGGAGGGAAATAATGCAAGAAGAAGCTTCATGTTTTGATCCAATGGGGCGGGACCGGAGGGGGGGGGAGACACCAAGGTACTTTATTTTGAGTTTTGAGTTTAGCATGGCCTACAGACTTCAGTGTAATGTTGAAAGGCCCAATATACATAAAGAGGCGCATTTCCTTTCCTTTCCCAAAGAAAAGGTTTTATATAATGACATTAATATAAGAGGCGGGGCCTCTTTACCCACCCAGAAGCACAGAATTGCCCCAACATTTCTGTCGTTATGGGAATTGGGGTCGAGATGACAGAAGCCTTCCCCAAGAAAAGGAAGTGGGCGAGCTTGCACCTACAGGGCAGCGTCGTAAATCTGTTGTTATATTGGTCACCCTGGA
>NC_048421.1:2458808-2480492 GCF_013103735.1 Etheostoma cragini | reverse complement strand
ACACACACACACACACACACACACACACACACACACAGACAGACACATGGCCCCAAGATTAAACAAATGTTGGGAAAACTAGAAACATTAAAGCTCACTTCAGACGCCAACTACAACCACATCATTTCTGTTTGTACGGCTACACAACGCGGTTCTCAGGGAGTGGCAACCAAATACTGGTGCGGGTTGCCAGAGTTAATATGAGGTGAGGGGTTAGACGGGACACATTCAGAGCTTGAATCAGAACTGCAGAGCCAACCTTTCGAACAGAGAGTGACAAAATTCATCATTATTTCATTAAAGCTGGGTGGTGATGATGGTGATATTATCCTGTCCTCAATATTAAACCACTTTAGCTCATTTTCCAAACTGTTTCACACATCATTAACACGGCACAGAAAAGGGGCACTATGCATCACGACCTCAGAAGTGGGTTGCTAAGGAAACTAAACCTGATGAAATTTGGACAGTTGTGCTTTTATGGGAAATATAAAAGAAGTTTTAGCATCACCAGCTAAGGTGTTCCCCCATGGTATCTACCGTAGGGCTGTAACTCTGTAACTAGTAATCATTTTAATTAGTTGGTTAATTGTTTTGTCAATAAATTGCCGATGTCAATAATAAATAATTTACCAAAGCATAATGAGTGGTAGAGCAGGCGGACATGTACTGAGAGGTTTGTGCCTCGTCGCAGAGTTCGAATCCGACCTGTGGCGATTTCCCCCTCTTTCTCACCTAACTTGTCCTGTCAAAAATCAAAAAGCCCAAAAAATAGGGGAAAAAAAGCTAAAACCAGAGAGATGTCTGGCTTTATAGATTAATTGAATATCAAAATAATTCCTAGGTTTTCAGGCCCGAGGGACACCGTGGTAACGTCGCCTGCGCATTGTTTGATTGTTGAAATGAAATGAGCTGGGTTGACCACGTAGATGCAGGAAATACACACTAGCCCAGAGAACAGGATCTTCTTTCTGTGTGGTTTTATTTTATTTTATTTTTTTAAGTTATTCTTTGGGTATTTTCCCTTTATTTTTTTAGTGACAGTGGATAGACATGAAAGGGGGGGGGGGGGGATTACAGAAAGCAAAGGGCCGCAGGCCGTATTTGAACCCGGGCCGCTGCAGGACTCAGCCAACACGGGGCAATGAACACTCTTACTGGGTGAGCTAGAGCCCGCCCCCTTCTTCTTGTATTTACTTTCTTGCTCCCGCCCCCTGACACACCTGACCAATAGGAAGACAGAACGTTCTCGCGTCATTTGTGATGATGCATTTTGGTACGCTTGGATTTCTCCATGTGTGAAATCAAACCAAGGGGATCCAAATTTACAAACTAATCAACTGATCCGGACCAAAGCAATCAAACTAAAAGATGTGAAAACGCCCGAAAATAAAATAACAAAAAAAAACGCCAAATCACAAAACAAATACCAATAATACGCAATGTTGCTTTAATCAGAATACATTTAATGTCTAAAGTAGAAGTTATGGGTGAGGTCTAATAACAGGGCGATGACTCCCGGTGGGCTTCAAACTTTCTCCATCTGTGTCACGAGAGGACACAGACGCACACTCCGGAAAAGCATGCCATAAACCCCCTGCATCTCGGCCCATCTAAAAAAGCCTGTCGTCATAGCGACGGCAAGTATCGAGGCAAATCTGAGAGAAGGGTTTCTCTGTGTCGCCTGTGTTTCTCATTCCGGTCGCACTGCCTCACACAGCCGGGGACTGCAGCGCCGAGCCGGCTATGGACATTTAAAATGAAGGACAATAAACAAAAGAACGCCGCATCAGAGACCTCTTCCACTTCCAGACATCTCTCAGACCTGAATGGACTCTTGATAACAGAACCCACAGGTATCTGAGTTTCTCACTAAGCAATACATTTAACTCTTTAAATTTACTTTAAAATACATTTAACTATTCCATAATGCAGCTGCAATCTAAGTTTCTCTCTCTCTCACTGACTCTTCCACGCAACCATTGAAGTGGAAACAGGGAGCACATATCACACATATTCCCTGTATCTGATAAATGACCAAAACCTTTTAGGCTGAAGGCCCACTTCTCTCCTACTGAGTGTTGTTAGTTTAAATCAGACCACAGAGGAAGGGTAAGGTATTTGAGGATGGCGGGCAGCTCACCCTCACACAAAAAGAAGCTAAAGCACACTGAAAAATTGTAAAAACGTAAAGCCAAAACTCAGACAAATGTGTCAGTGACTAAGTGGAAATGTAATCTGCAGAGGCTCACATAAGGACGTGCATGCTCTCGGTGGCTGCTCGGCTCACTGCGGCTTATTAGTCACATAATGGCTTTCCACATTTCCGCCCAAACAGGGCCGTTCCCCGAGGACAGCGGGGAACGCTTAAACAAACACCCCGCACAACTGGTTATCAGCCAGGATTTGCCGGGCCTGTCTCTTAATAGAAATCAATTCCTCTGAGTGGCAACAGCAGCTCTGTGCGGGCGGACTGCAGAGACCTTTGGGGTGAAGTTAAAGTTCCACCTGTGGGGAGAGGACGGGCCCAGTTTCTCACAGACTGCCACACAAAGAGCCCTACTGTGCAGGCGAATCAATGAAGTCCACCAGACGCAAGCCAAACACCTGGGGAGGGAGAGGTCACGTGCCGTCTAGGGTGAGGGAGAGGAGGGCTCGTTGCTATGGCAGCAATCGCTGGCTGAGACGAGATGAACTGGGACTCTACTTTCGTCTGATGTAAAGTGACAGATATGGCCCAGGGTTTGATGCATGGACTGTACAAGTGAAGCCAAGGCATCTGGATCGCCCCCTGGTGATTGGCTGCAGTTTACGTCATAAGTCCCGCCCCCTCCATGTTAGCGACTGGGACATGGTCCAAATAAGGAAATAAGTGTACACGTGAAATAAAAATTTTAGGCGGTTTCTGTCATTTCAGGTAGTTCTGATCACGCTGATGTTGGTTCAATGATTCATTTTTTGTACTAAGTTTGGTTTTTATTAGATATTTGATGCTATAAAAGGGAGGTGAAATGTCATGATTGACAGCTGTGATTAGAGCCCGACCGACGTATAATAGGGCCGATATTAGGCATTTCCCTTATATTTTGGTATCAGCATTTATAATGGCCAATTTTTTTTTTTTTATATTCATTCATCATAATAATCCATAATTACAAATAAATGATTCTGATAAATGAAAATAAAAACGGACTGTAAACCATGTTATGAGCGTTGGCAGATTCTTTTTTTGTTTAAAGTACTTTAAGTTTCATATCTTAAGTTTGTATTTTAAACATTTATTAATGTAAACATTTTATTTATCAGACCTTTAGTATATTTAGATTTTTCTCTACTCTGTTGTGATAATAAAACATTTTAGTGAGATCTCATAAATAACTACAATTAACTAATGTTAGGGAAATCTGTTTGTTTTGTAACGCGTTTCTGGATTTTATTTAAAAAATATATCGGCCAATATATTGGCGTATCGTATTTTTAAATAACCAAATATTTGTATCGGTATCGGCCTCACTTCTGTACATTGGGAGGAAGTAGAGATGCGCCGTCTATCTTTATATACAGTCCATGGTACAGACGCTTTAAGAGTCGCATTCACACACACACACACACACACACACACACACACAAACACACACACACACAACAAGGCATGGGAAAAAGAAAAGAGCACAGTGGGGGAAAAAGAGGGTTCACAGTGACTAGAGTTGCTCTGCGGTTAACCATCACACTGGAGCTTATGAGGTGGAGGAAATGGGGGGTGTGGGAACAGAGACAAGGGCCTAATATTCCACCATTACCATCCCAAGTCAAAGCCGTCTGGGAAACACAGCCTAGTAGGAAGGAGGGGGAGAGAAGGAGGCATTTCCGACATCAGCCGATCTTCTCGTTGCGTTAAATCACAACGCCGTGTGAACCTAAACAAATCTCTTTAGGCTCACTAGCTCAGACTGACCCCGTTCTGAATCTCTCTTCCTGTCCACCTGGTTCCTTCAGTCCAGTGCACTGACCCAGTCCGCCAGACAGTCGGACACATCTTCAGGGGACAGTTACTCCCCCCCGACTCTTCCAGGACCCAACCTTTCCTCAGCCTGTCTGCCCTGTTTTGACTCCAGGCCCAGGGCCGTGCACGCTCCTACGCAGCCTTGTTCTTCTATAAACAAAAGGCTTCCTTTCCCCCGCTCCACTCCTCCCTAACCTCGGTGCGACTTGAAAAAAACGGAGCTCGTGACTGACGAGTGCTGATGGTTGTGCTGGCGAACCTGTTCTTTAACTGTCTCCTGCTAATCTCGGAGCCATCTCGTAATCAATCTCTTATGACAGTATGCTGGGTTATTATGTCTGGTCTGGAACGCTGCCTATTGTAGGCTCTGGGGCGGGGGGCGGGGGGGGGTTGGCTGGTATTAGCTGGGCGCTGGAGCTCCCATGCATGGCAACCTCCCGGACAGGCAGGCATTCAGTCTGACACAGGAAGGAAATCTGGCACAGTTTCCAAATTCATTTTGCACTCAAACAACTCAGCAACTGACCAATCGCCTTTTTTTTTACCACAAAAAAAAAACAGGAACTATCGAGCCTGATGAACAAAACCCTCACGTCCCTTTTGCAAATTCCTGTTTGTATTCCAACCGCATCTGAAGAACCGTGAAGACTAGACCAACGACAGATTACCTGAACATCCGTAGTGCAGAAAACTGTAGTTAAAACCCAAACTGTAGTTGTCGCAGGATTTGTGCTTGACCAATCCCTGTTACCATTCAATTGTCAAGCGAATTTTAAGCACAATTTGAAAATGAAGGCAAAAAATCTCAAGCAAGCGTGAAAGCTGAGGGGAGGGGTACGATTCAGAAAATGTCATTATTCGATTAGAATATCGATTTTCAATTCAAAAACGAATCAGTGTGTAAATGTAGTTACTTTTCATGTCTACACACACACACACACACACACTTAATGTGGATTTGTTTATTATGTTATTTTGTTATGTATGTTACGTTGTATATATTTAGTGTGTGTATGTTGTATGTGATGTCTTTAAGCTACTGGGATCTTGAATTTCCCCCTCAGTATCAATAAAGTATCTATGATGTGATTGCAGTAGAAAAAAAAAAAAATGTAAAAAATATGAATACATTTTTTGAATTCTATGAATCAATTTTGAACCGGTAGATATTTTTTTGCACAACCGCTAGTCAAAACGTTTTCACACAATTAAGGTTTTAGCGAATTTTCCCGTTTGCATCAGACTCCTCTAAGGCAATACTTAAAACATTGAGAATGGAAATGCAAAAAAGTTTATCATATGACAGCAAAACTGCGAAAGGCGGAGCAGTATATATCCTGTATGTCCTTTACAGGCTAACGTATTTCAAGATGATGCATAAATATGGAGCGTCTATACCAGTTCATTCGAAATGCAAAATTTCAAGCCAATAGGAATACTTAGAATTGATGGCGGTCGTCAATATTCATGTAAAAGGACAGTTTGTGAACGTGCAACACAGATTTTGATAATGAACAACTAAACACGTTACACACTGGACCTTTAATTATCTATCAAAAGCTGATACCAGGCAACATGGGGGGTAGTCCAGTGCATGGACACACCACCCATTCACATTCAGCGCTTCCCTATTCATGACAAAAGTGGGTTACTTTTCAAAGACCCGGCCACACCACTTGACTTTGGCCCTTAACTGCAGCTGGGCAGAATGGAGCGAGCAAGCAGGGTGCAATTTCAGGAACTCATGGGGTGGAGGCTAACTGTGGAAATGCAGTAAGGCAATTTGACTTGTAGACACGGGGCAATATCCCAGCTTTGGCAGGTTTCTTATATCTGAGCAAATCCACTTATGTAATATGCAAATCTGATAAGACTTCTGGTTATATTAAACAGATATTAGAGTCACTGGTGGCATCATGGAACTACTAAGTGCCAGGAAAGTCTTCTAATACCTTTAAACAAGATTTACACCTTTAGAAAGGAAAAAAAGAGTAACAAAATCTCCTTGTGCATCATTTTTATACTAAGAGGAAAACAGAAATGAACACTTCAAAAAACAGGGGAAAAAATCTTGACCCCCTCTTTTTCCAAAAAGGGTTTTTTTTTTTTTTTACAGGAGGCCTTCAAAAGACGTGCTCCTTCTCATAGAGCGACAGGAAGAACAAACTAGTCAACAATGGAGGAGTGGAGAGGAAACCAGTAGGGAAATGTATTAAGAAACTCATAATCCCTATGATGTGCATTAAATACCACAAAGCAATCAAAGTTTTTGATTCGCAGAACTCCTGTCTCACACTCAGGGACATCTGTTGCACCAAATCCCTGTGACCAGAAGCATACGAAAACAGCGGACTTAGAGGAAAGAAAAGACATATCCCCCTATAGCTTCTCTTCACAGTCGGCTAGACGGCCATGACTAAGAGAAGCCACATATCGTTCTACATCACACTCAGCACCTGCCACTAAAAGTGATGAGAGATCTGGTGAAACACATCCAGAGGCTCGGGGAAGCAGAGATCTGCGAGGTGGTGTGATTTATAAATGAAGTGCTGCGGTTAGAAAATGAAGCAGCATCAAAGCCCAGTTGTTATCAGGCATTAATAACTGGGCAACCAGACAAGATGAATAAACTGTCAAGGAACTAACGTTTAGTTTCAGATTCATTTTTGGGTGCCATGTGGCAGAGTTTTCAAACAATCGACATGTAATGCTGCTAAGTGAAGGAGGACTACAGACAAACACTGATTAGATAGACAGCTGGGTCAGGATCGAGTATGATCTGATGCAACGATTAGGCGATTACTGAAAAAATAAAAATAAATTATAGGCAACCATTTTGATAATTCTGACTTTTTGTGTGTCATTCTTTCAGAAAAATATCTGGTACCAGCTACTTCAATGTCAATCTTTGGGGAATTCCTAAGTCATGTACGATTATAAACTGAATAGGTTCGGTTTCAGACTGATGGTTGAATAAAACTTGACGTTTCAAGGCGCCCTGCAGCCCTGTGTGAATGACCATGTAATATGCATGTCGGACGTGTTTATCTGGACGGAGATAAAACTCTTATGTGGACGCGACGGAGAACGTTTTTGTCTCGAAAACGCTGCTTAATAGTGTTATATGTAACCTAAGGTCAAGTGATAAACTTATTCTTTGTAAACATCTGTCTAACTACATGGGGAAAGTTACCACACATTCACACATGAAAGGAAAAAGGCGGGCAACATTCTTAGTGCGAGAACATTTCATCCATCTCAGGTCACCTTTTCCCTCCGTGATACAGTCCACTGTAATTGCATAATAGGGGAGTCCAACTCAACTATTTTTGGGCTCCAAATATTAGGAAACCATGCCATAATGGCAATTTCTAGTGGCATTCCTGTTATCCCTGCATAGTACATCACCCTTTCTTTCCACTCTGTGTCATACAACGTTTCAAACAGAGAATCATCCATGCGAGAAGTCTTCCACAGTACCTCCGCCGCTGCAGCTAAGTGAGAAGTCAAAACAGTGAGCAAATCAAAGCGCGGCGCAGCTTAGGCTTCTGCAAGCTTGCACTACTGTTGGCCGGGACCCGAGTGGTTTTCAGTGGCTGCTCGGCTCGCCTAGCTTCTTGGCTCCTTTGCCCTCTCTGATGTAATGGAGGGGAGAAGAGGAGAGGCCTGGACTGAGCTGCCCTGGAGAGGTTGGACAGTACCAACCTGTTAAACACAAGTTAAGGACCACCACACTACTCCGTTAAATGCCAGAAATGCCGCTTTGCTTCTCCGCTTAGTTTTTCCCCCCCTTCAAATCCTGGGGAGTTTCAGTTTCTAAGAATGATTTCACAACTTCATCTGGGAGCGGTGTTACATCATTACCACTAACAGGCCAGTCAAATATTTTCCTTTTATACTGTGTACATTGCCAACGAATGTGTTGGACTGAGATGACCCTCAGCCTTTTAGGAATCTGAGGTGACGTCTTCCAACGTCTGGTTAAGTTCCACCAAAAGTCCGAACTCCAAAGATAAGGAGAAAATTACCCCATTTGAGCTGGAATCAGAGAATGTTTGGCATTTGCTGGAAAAACGGTGAACCGGATTACCAAAACAGTTGCAGATTATTTTTCGATAACCCTGCGAGACTTGCCGCGTTGGCAAAGATGGTTTAGAACTACTCTTACTACCGTATTTTAAACATTAAACTTAAGTCGCACTGTACACACAATACGGTACTTCCTGTACCATACTAACTGTGTCACATGGACTCCGCCACGGCCTCGCCTCTTTAGGTCCTGAGCGCATGGATTCCAATGGGAGAAGTAAATGTGAACACAGATTATGACCAATTCTTTCGTCCCATAGGCACCAAACTAATCAAGCCCCATATCTCCAGAACATTCTGTCACTAAAATGGCATTTTCAGACGGACTCATCATGAGAAAATTAATTTAGTTTGAAACCTGTTTCGGTCTCAGGACCAAACCCTCTCGAGATCTGGCAACACAGGTAAGCATCAAAACTAAACGCTCTAACAAAACTAATCTCCCTGATGCTAAATATGTCTTTTTTTAGGTGTGTAAATATCTAATTTTTTTTTTCTCCCAAATTTAACTTTTCATCCATCCACGCCACGTTCACTACAAATTTGAATGGGGCAACGCCCCTTTAAGAGACAGGAAATATGGATGGTTTCATACCATAGGTACTCCTCTTTAGTAATGGTCAACCTGATTGATCCCCGATGTTTGACTGAGATAAAATGGTGGTCTCTTGCTCAAATGCAGCTGTGTGCAGGTGCGTTCCATTAACAGCTTTTACTATGTGCTGCAAGTCAAGTTTAAATTAGATGACACGCGTCTACCGACATGCGTCATGGTGTCTGACCCAAATTTAGCTAAGCTTCGAGGAAATCATCTCCCAGAGCTCGGGTTGTCAAATGAAGCCGTATTTGAGGACTTCTGCTGAGGTTATTTTTAACATGGGGAATCTGTTAATGTTATAAACCCTTTGGAATTTATACAAACATGTACAACCCTTTAAAAAATATGGACCTTAAACACAAGCTTCCAGACTGAGTAAAAACACGTTTTTAAGTGTGGAGAATGCAACATGTGACAATCACAAGCCTGAATTTAGTTTCTCACTTGTAATTTATCCAAAACCCAAACAATTATTTCCTCCAGTCGTGGGAAAGCAAGCTGGAAGCAACATAAAACATAAAAATTCATCATCACTAGAACCCTCTTGTAGCCTTAAGCGCTGGAAAGTAAATTAGTACATCAAGTGCAGCGCCTTTAATAATAAGATTTGACAGAGTAAATATTGGGCTACATCTCTGAACATTCCCAACATGACCGTCTACAGCTTCTGTAGCATCTGTCTGAGAGCTGAATCATCAGCCACTTGGCACGCCCACTTTTGGATTTGAAGGTTAGTTTCAAATTGAATATTGTGGAAATCAAACCGCGACAGAGACAACAGATAGGGACTTTTAGGGGAGCAAATGGAAATACATTTTGCTTCTCTGTGCATGTGCATGTGCAGTCAGACTGTTTTTTCTTTTTTTCTTTTACTACGCAGGAATCCTGTGGTGTATTTGTCCAGCTTTGGCAGAGGTGCCATTTGAAATGTGATCCGGTGTGAATATAAACATCTCTCTTCTGATCCGGACTCCTCAGAGGACTGAAGGGGCTCAAACGTCAGGCCGAGGCACGGACAGACGCCGGCAGTCAGCTGTTGGCGTCTTGCAGCTTTTGCCTCCTCCTCCGCCCCTCCCTCCGGTCAGTACTATCAACCCGTGTCCGTCCAGGTTTAAAGCAGAGCCAGCACGTTGTCGAATTACTCTCAGGTTACCCTGCTCCATCAGACAGCTGGGCAGAGCTGCTCTGGCCACCCTGCCTCCACCTCCGTTTCTAGGGAAAATCAAACAACGGTTGCATGTGGTGGTATTTATCACAGCTAATGAGACTTCTGCAAACTCGCTGAGTGCTCTCACCTGGGCCTACTGCTGAGAAACGTTAATAAGCACAGACATCCCTGCAAACAAATGAACGCGCTTAACGCCAAAGCGTCGATCACAGATAAAAAGTGGAATGTGACGGGGGAGACTGCTCCACCATAACCTTCCGGAGCAGTGTAAAAAGCCTGAACACGCCGCACGCTGGCGGGGCTGTACTTCACGAAAACAAAACACTGGTGTCATAACAGACTCCCCTATTATTACAACAACCTCAACACCGGCTAGGCGTGCGTCAACACTCGTGGCCGGCCCCGCAGCCCTTCGTGTCACTCTTCTATTTTCAGCATTGTATTTTCCACTCATTCCTTGCTTGTTCATTCCGCGTCCCATATCAGCTATTCTTTTCCTCACTTCTTGCTATCGCTGTGTCTTGTGTGTATGTGTTGTCGAACAACTGCCGAGGAGAGACACGTCGTTGAAGTCATGGATGTCCAGTATGATGAGAAACATCCGAGCTTGGGGGGGGGAATGCAACACTACCAAGGCAAGGCTGAGCGTTAAATTTTTTGACGAGAGGTGCACGTCAGGCTACAACGTAGGATCCATTTCCCAACGTACCTATAGTAGCTGCGTAGCCATGGCGTATATTTAACGCAGAAGCATGAGTCACGCTTTGGGGGGGGTCTTTACAATTACTCCGGGGGGGGGGCTTGCCTATGATGGCCATCCACAGGATTCACTGTGCTTTCTGCATGTATGTTTAACAATAAAACACGATGGATAAATAACATGTAAATATATATCCATCCATCAACCCAGTTTATTATGCATTCAGTTTTATAAAATATATGTAGCAGGTCCCTGTTCCGTCTCGCTCTGTTTCAGCTAAAGGGTCCTTGGCCTAAAAATTGTTTAAGACCCCTGGTCTGAACAATACACTAGCATCTATTCCTAAACACATGTTAAGTGAGAAATAGGCAATGCCACTGCTGATTCTTTTTTTCATTAAAAACTTAGTCACCTAGTTTAACAGCGTGGTCCAGGTCCCTTGAGCCCCTGAGGGCGGCCTCATGTGCAATCAAGTTGAGGTCTAGTCAACTTCATGCAAAATGCAGAGCGTCGAACGCGCCGCAACCCCTCCGGCTATTTCCTGCTCTCCATAGGAGAGACAGCTTCGGCGACGCCTCTGGTGCAAATGCCGTTAGTGTAGCAGCTTCAGTTGATCACAACAGACACGCTCGGCTGCGGCAGACGGACAAATACCGAGAAAGAAAGACAATGTCTGATTACGAGTATGTTCCATTTCAGTACAGACCATAGTCTGCAGAAGACTAAGGGCATCTTAAGTCAAACTGGGTTCTGGCCTGACATTGGATATGCATGCAAGCTCTGATAAAAAAATAAAATAAATAATAATTCCACCCTCAGGTGAAGTTTCTAACTTCAAAGGGAGCACTAGTTGGGGAAATAGGCAAGAAATAGGCTAGGGCAGTGTGGGGGACAGCGTGGAGAACAGCCAGGCAAGAATGATAGGAGAGGAGCCTGGGGCAAAGAATCTGTTTAGTTCTCACTGGAGCTCTCCTCCCTCACACTCACTGCTAATCCCCCAGGTTCACAGAGCACGCCTTTGAAGGAGGTCTTTCCCGAACCACCCAGGAGGATTAGCATTCTCCGAGGCCAAAGAGACACTCTCACTCTCTGCACTCTTTCCCTCCGACAGTCCTACTGGCGCCCAGTGCAAGCTGGGAAACGTGGCTAGAGCTGCAGAGATTAAGCAATGAATCGATTAGATGTGAACAATGAATTCAATCGCCAACTATTTGGATAATCATTTAATCAATTTGAGAAAAAAAAAAAATTCCAGCTTCTTAACTGTGAATGAAGTTTATTCTCTCCTCTGTGACAAGAAACTGAATATCTTCGACGAGAAAATTTAAGATGTCACCTTCGGCTTTAAGAAAAGTAATTTACATCTAAATCACCTTTTTCTGACATTTCATAGACTAAACAACTAATTGAGAAAATAAATCAACAGATTAATCAATTATGAAAATGACCTCTAGTTTCAGTCCTAAGTGAGCCACAGTGTATTGATTGTGCACTGAGATGTAAAGTCATATGACTCATCCTGGCTGTGTGGACCATACCAATTTAAATTCTTTAGAAACTGTAATTAACGCCCTTGTATGGTGTATGGGAATAGCAGAGTCATGAACTCATCGGGACGTACCCACATCTTCACAAACAGGTCGATATTGGTTGAAAACTCATCATTTGTGCTACTGGTGTGATGATATATGAAAGGTATGAAGATGAGTTAGAACAATGTTCACCCTGTGTATGTATTTGTTTTAAATGCAAGTGATAAAAAAAAACGTAAGTGTAATTAACCATGGCTTCCAGTGTACGGACTTCATGGATCATAAAAGTGGACACATTCCCTTTCAGAGGGTGGAAAGGCACAGAATGACACGCCATGAGAGAAGTGCTGTGCATCTGAGAGTATTAAATAAGCCAGAGGGTGAGTTTGGGCTGATATGGCTTGAGAATAGTGCTGCTCGTCTGACGCATTCAAATTCAAAAGTTGTTACATTTATCAAAATAGTTAGGTAGAGTTTAGGTCAGCAAGTGGCAGAAGATGGGACGTTTCAAGCCTTTATTCATTAACCATTAACCATTTTAACACACTTTTATCTATGTATTGGAAGTATTATATTATTATTTTTTGTAATTATTTGAGCTACAATCATTCCGTGTATCCCCGGGTAGACCTAGCTCTGGTTGGGAACCACTGCTGTGGGACAGTCAAGTATAAACAAGAGAGCGTGTTGGGTCATTTTCTCTGTTCCTTCAGGCTCCAATTGAAACAGGATGCGTGGCTACAGGAAAATATTGTCTGTTGTGAATGTTACAAAGCAGCCGTTCTCAAGTGTTGAGGCTCTGCTCAGCAGGAAGAGCCAATCCCCAAACCGCACACCCGCCGCCCACTAATCAAACCCACGGCACGCTGTTGTAATACAGCGACGGGGCCGAGCTGCGAGGCACCCGGAGGGATACAAGCGACGCACAGAAGGCGCCTTATAATGTCCTGTTGACTGATAGCTCTTCTGTACTTTATTATTACAGGGTGAAACCTCAAAAGGGGGTTGCTGGACTGTTCTGCTCCCCACCTGTCCGGGGTGACGTTTAGACAAGTGTTCTGGGTCTGGGGAGCACTTCCTCTCTGAGAAGCCCCCCCCCCAGCCCCCTTTGCTACATCTGGTGTCCTCGGGGCCGTTGCTGGCGGCGGTTGAGGGTAGAGTAACCGCAGAAAGCTTTGTCCTCATTGAAGAGCAGCTGAACCAACAGGAAAAGACAACCCCGGCCGGTCAATTAATTGATGGGACACTTTAAAATGATGGGAGGCGCTCGGCTGGGGGAATGAAAAGGTTTACAAAATGGTGTGCTATAATTGCTCGTTATGTTCCAACTTTGACCCCCCCCCCAAACACACTCGCTTCTTTTTCTCCTGGTATTTTTGCCGCCATTGCACTCGTTTTCTTTTACGTCTCGCTGAAAGCAGAATGTGGAAATGTTTGCTCAAAATGCCATGAAGGGCCAGCAGAGCCAACAGTTCGCCACATGCAGCTAATCACTGTGTATTTACAGAGTATCCTGTCTGAACACCCAGATGATCCCAAATCACTTCCATACAGCCACTCAGTAAAACTCCTTTTTGTAAAAAGTGGCTCTGACTGAGACCACATGAATGCATCGAGAGCCAGCGCAGACCACATTAAAAGCGTCTTGATCATCAGGTCCTGTGCCTCCACAGCCCCATCTGTGCCCAGCTGTGGGGGGAGGGGGGGGCTTTCAATTATCCAGCATCCAAAGACCCCCATCTGTAAACTACAGTCGGACCAAGCTGCATTGACAAGGCGACTGTCGCAATAGAAAGGAGAGACCTAAGCCTTTCACTCAAAGCCACACAGAGGGCCAGTATGAAGCCCCAAAGGCCTTTGTCGAATCTTCAAAATAAGTCTTAGTTTTATTCTCAAGCAGCATCTGTGTCCATTCAGCTGCCAGTCATCTTCCAAGGGAAAGGAAAAGGGGGACAATTTGCAGCTATTCAATCCAAAAAACAAAAAACAAAAAACAAAAAAAGAATAGTGCTGGACCTTCTGTTTGTTGAGCAGCAGCATCACATGAACAACAGCAGCTGATTAACTAAATAGAAAAAGACACAGCCTACAGAGAGTGACATCGGACAGAAGAAGAATTAAGTGAGCAAGGAGGAAGCTTAGCTAGTTACTAAGTGTGTGAGTCGGAGCTTACAGTCGGAAAGAACAGGAGTGACTCAGAGAGGAAGAGGTGGGAATGCGAATGGAGAATTGTAGGGAATCCCACTGAGAATCCTCTCTTCTCTTGTCTGCCCCGCGCCAAAGAATTCAGATGAGCAAACCATATGCTTAACAAGTCGCAAGTAAACTCCTAGCTACGACAGACAGGGCAGTAAACGTCAAGAATCTGAAGCAGACCAACAAAATTCATCAGAAATCAGTTCGTTTATTCTCTTGGTTGCACGTCTTTCCGGGCAGATGTGTTCAAAAGAACAGAGACAGAACGAGGATCACTCTTACTGATTGTTATTCCCGAGTCTGATTCCACTTCCATGTAACAGGCAGCTTGTGACTCAGACCGACTCGGAGGGATGCGTTCCCTTTTTTTTCTTCCGCAAAGTCTCAATCACATTGGAGGGAACTCTGACTTGGCATTCAACGGTGTGTCATCACATTTATGGTTGCATGGAAAGTGGTGCAAATTATACCAGGAGTTACGTCTGCACGACAGAAATGTAAGAGTGATCAGACAACGCAGTGGGCCATGTTGTAATGATGCATTTATGACCCAGGGGATCATGCGCGTTATGCCATTAGCTGTGTTTGTATGTCACATAATTTGGGAGTGATCAGCTGTAGAGTATAATGGAAACCTGTCCTGTGTTGTCAATGGGCAATTCTCACCCAAAGTGTTAGTTTTAGCAGCTTGCTTGCCATATTTTTTTCCCCTCCGGCTTAATTGCTGGCAAACATCTGCAACATCTGGTTCAAATGGACAGGGGGGTTGTCAGCGAGGACAGACGCCTACAGCACAAACAGCTACAGGCCTGTTCAAATGTAGCAACTCATCATTTACAACCTGCCTGGAAACAACTGCGTCTGCAGCTCGATGTGTCAAAAGATCTACTCCGGCTACATGCAGCCATGATGCCGCAATGACACTCCTGGCCTATTACTCCCTCTGCAGAAGTCTAATCAGCCTGGTATACACAGCTGTGCAGTGAGAAACAAGGAAAGACATAATGGCATATTTGTTGCTAAGAGTGAGCACTGTAGCTCTACTGCCTTCCTTTACAGTAGAGTTGCAAAGATGAAACGATTAGTTGTCAACGACTAAATTAATCGCCAACTATTTTGATAAATCCAATTATCTGTTCAAGTTCAATCGGGAAAAGAAAAAAGGGGCACCCGGGTTGCTCAGTTGGTAGAGCCCAAATGTAGAGGTTGTACTCTGGCCATGCCCCCCCTCCCTCTTACCCTTTCACTTCTTCAGCTGTCCTACCATTAAAGGCCTAAAATGCCCGTCAATGAAGAAAAAAAACTAAAACATTATCGCTTTTCCCCCAACATTTGTCACTTTTGATTTGATATTTTTAATGTTAACATTTTCAGCGCTTATTTCGATGGTCCATTTTTTATGACAATTTATTTTTGTAAACTGAAAACATGTCAATTTGACCCTTGGACAACATGAACTACTTGGCGCCCAACTGTTCTTTTTCCCCTTTTTCTTTATTTTCTTTAAAAAAAATTCATATGCAGAGGCTAGCTGACAAAAGCTCTCTCCAACTATCTCGTGTTTGGTTGAATGTGAGTGTGTGTCTGTGTGTGTGAGTGTGTGTGAGTCATTTCCGCAACTGTTTGTTCATATCAACATCGGTGGACGTGATAGACGGACTATTCATCCAAATCCCCTGCCAGGTCATTTTACTGAAAGCGTCTGCCCTTTCTTACCATGTTAGGATTGCTAGTGGTAATGTAAGACATCCAGAGAGAGAACCATGCACACCGAGCAATGGTACTGTTTCTTTAAGGGCGATGATATTTAGTCTGGAGGGTGTCCTGTCCGTCAGGATCAAGACCAGAGGAGGTGCACGAGCTCCTGCTCTCGCTATATGTCACAGTAGACTCAGATTCTCGGCATTCCACCGCGATCCATCTCAAACGGCAGGGACAAAGTAAAAGACTTGAGATTTCTCAATCTTTTGCTGCACTACAGTTGCGAGGACTAATCGATAAGCTGTCAACTCTTTTTTTGAGTCCCTTTTTAAAGATAAAGTAAAACTTCTTAAATAGGAATATCTTCTAGTTTCTTCAGTCCTCTGTGACAGTAAACTGAATGTCTTTGAGTTGTGGACAAAAGAAGACATTTGAGGATGTCGTCTCTGGCTTTGGGAAACACTGATCTGCATTTTTTTACCATTTTATGGGCAAAACAATTAATTGATTCATCAATACAAACATTGGCAGCTTAATCAGCAATGAAAATAACTCTGTACGTTTCAGCCCTATATTGTACGTACTCCTACATATCAAGTCATTCAATAATCTGAATATATATCATATTATCATTCTGAGCTAGCCACGTGTATGTCTACACTGTATTATTGCTGGGGCAGTATGACCATAAAATTGGGAAAGTTTAAGATTTTGGCGGTTTTTTACTCTTCCACTATACTCCCCGCTACGGTGTATTATCCACATGTTATCGTGAGGTAATGTAAGTCAATGGAGGCCAAACGGCGTTTATAAACACACTAAAAAGCGAGTGTGCGTCTTAATAACACGCTAATAATGGCATATGAGTTGCCGTGTCATACATAGGCCATTTCATGAGATCAGTCTGGAGCGCTGGGCCCCAAATCGTTCGCATTCTGGATCAAACTCTGAATGACTTCTAAACAATAAGAAAATCTATGAAGAAACAAAGAAACTTGATGTCCTTGGCCATCTTGCACCTCCACCTCTTAAATCCTTCTCATTAAGATCTGTCCTTGTTGTTTTCACTTATTACCATCAGGAACAGCACCAGCTCAAATATTTCATTTGGGCCTTGCTAGTAGGAATGACCGCCATGGAAGTGGATCCAGGTCAGACCCTGGACGTGCATCAGGAGGGGGCAGCTGTCAGCCTCTCCTGCCAGTCTAAACAGCGCGCTCTCGGGTAAACCGTATCGCTGTTTGTGTTGAGACGGCACAAACCAAACAGCTGAGCGAGGGA
Organism: Etheostoma cragini; assembly: GCF_013103735.1. Classification (NCBI taxonomy): domain Eukaryota; kingdom Metazoa; phylum Chordata; class Actinopteri; order Perciformes; family Percidae; genus Etheostoma; species Etheostoma cragini. The sequence goes on along the minus strand of NC_048421.1, from coordinate 2,463,224 downwards.
GGAAGTATGAACTGCTCATTGGCTGAGGATGAACTGATTTAGAAAGGCGATGCAGTCAGGCTGCGTGCAGACCACACACGAAAAAAACGATCCGGTTTTTCAGCTGTGGGAGTGTCAAGTAGACTTTAAAAAATTATCGTAAAAAAGAAATGCCGATAACCGAGAGCCCGTTTTTCTCCGATCCAGGAATGCTGTGTGGCATGTAGGCTAATTGAAAAGACTGATGATCTCTCTACACTGACTCATAGTCCTAAAATGTGCTATACTGCCATTTGCTAAAATTTGTAATAAAAGGACCAAATTATTTGTTTTCTAATAATAAAAAATCTACCTGTTATGTAACTCACAACGATGGGAGACTTGTGTGCTTGAGGGCTTGACCCCCGACGTCCTGATAATCTCCTTAAACCCTGACAGCTTAGAGAGGGGAACCTACAGAGCATTTTATTATCTCTCTTTTTTTTTTTTTGAGGTAAAGACACGAAGGGCTCGGCTTTGTTGTTCGCCAAACATTCAGCTGCTTCACAAACTCCCGGGGCCCGTTTAGGACGGAGTTTCAACGCAGTCTGAGACCAGCCCTGAACTCTGAGTGGATTTACCCTGAGACAGGACGACTGCGGCTCCAGGAACAGCTGATTTGAGTTGGTTTGATCTCCTAGGAGTAGTTTGACCCCCACAATAAAAAGGCAGCATGAATGGAGCCATGATACTACGATTCACCATGGTAACCACCACAAACTACCTGGTCGCCGGAAATACTCACGTGCACATACGGCGAGTTTTTGTTTGCATAAATAAGAAACACAGCGACAGAGTAAATGCGTTCCAATACAGTGTGTTCATATCATTTTTAATTATACGTATAATATTCCTGGTGAAATGGTGTTGAACCAATAATCTGTAAAACCCACTAATCCCATTCTGAGGCTGCAGCACCACCATGAACAGAATTATAAATTTATAATCTTTTTATTTCAAAAGGGTTTACGACATTCACCTGCAGTACTAGATCTTTTTACTGACTCTTACTGGTTTGTGTCCAAGGACCACTACAACAACATTTAACCCTCATGTCGTCCTCGGGGCACATCGGACCCATTTTCAAAAGGTTTCTATATCAGAAATTTGTGGTTTCTAACAACCAAATGGTCAAAAACAATAACATGGATGGTTCTATATGACGCTCTTCACAAGTAAAATAAATGATCAGTTCACTACTTTCATTGAATTTGGGTGTTTAATTCAATGTTATGGCATTTGAAAATATATTCATGTAACAGGAAGGTAACAAAAATTTCGGAAAAAGCTGGAAAAAACCACAACAAACACTTAAAAAATGCAGAAAAGAAATCGACAAAAACATCAGGAAAAAGCAACAAAAGTAGCAAAACGATGACCAAAACGTTAAAAATAATTTGTAGTTTTAAATTTTTACCCAGAAAAACAAAACGTTGCATGGTCAACGGAGGGGAGGAGACTGAGAGAAGGAAACCTGCTCCATACCAGGAAAATATCCAATTGGGATTATTTTCAGTGATACTGTAATGGTGATGTGATTCACAATACTGGAGGGAATAATCATTTAACAAATACTGTGCGTCCCTTGAGATTAAGGGTAGTGCACGAGTCCATATCGCAGTTTTGATACAACTGCGATTAACCGAGATGCTCTACTCCCGACCAGGTTAGGTTCACGGGCTCAGTAACCATAGTAACTGGCTCTGAGGTTAAGTTACCTCTCTTTCTGACCCAGGAAACCCAGAGTTGCCCCTCATCTCAGAGTTTTCACTGAACCTGCTTTCTAAAGGGACCCCTGGGCAGTTATGGAGTTCAAACCTCGATATCGATACCACAACAATACTGTAGTGTTGACTATTGGTCCTTACAGGAAATAGTTACACAATGAGACTTTTGATGAACAATCATCAGTAATGTGGATATAATGACTAAGCGGGTAAAGGCTAATAATTGAACAGCTACAACGGTCTGGTAAGATCCGAAATTGACATCACTTTACTGTACTTCAGCCTTTAAAACCAGGAAAAGACAGACACTTATGCCATATTAAGATATACAAAATCTAACACGATAGCTAGTCTCATATCATGATTTAGATATATCGATATTGCCCAGCTCGAAATAAAAGTTACAGTGCAGTGTAAGAAATTAACAATTACTTGATTGTACTGAATGCACGTCAAACAGAAAAAAGCAGGGCTGCCTTCCTTTCTCAAGGTCTTATTCAACAAAGATTTCTTTAGTCCACTTTTCCAAGCTGATTGCTTAAGGACATATTTCTGAGAAATTTGGGAGCACATCCCCGGTAAATACAAGATTTAACAGATCTGTCGATTTAATCAACTAATCGATTAGTCGACTAAAATTGTCTTTAGTCAAAGAGAGCTCTACAGAAGAGTCCTCATCTTTGATTTAAAAGAACTGAGAGGCCCAATCCCAAAGTGAGCCCTGAGGACTATGGACTAAAGACTCACAGACTTCATTGATCTCAGGGGCTGAGTGAGTGAGTATGTGTGAGTGTGTGTGTGTGTGTGTGTGTGTGTGAGAGGCCACATGGGCTCAGATAAATGGGATTGGAACAGCACTTCACAAGATCACGTTACCGTGGCGATGTTAATTAACAAAGATGATGCCGAAACTTGCCGGTTTGGGTCTTTTCATTTTAAGTTTGTTGCTTTCCACTTGGTCGAGGCAACTCTTGTTTTACACGCTGGACAACAGGTCCGGTCCGGTCCGGTCCGTGGTCTTGTGTCCTGCTGTTGTTTACCTTTGTAATTTCCCTATGGTCCCCGTGGTAAACGTCACAACGCTATGAACTGTGGGTAATTCCCTTTGGTGAAGTCTGCATCGATGCAGGCTTCCAGTGAGGGCTCGGTAAGTGTGTACTCACACCCTCACGCCCTTTGAAACCCAACATTGGGACGACCCTAAGCCCTACAAATTTCGCGAGAACGTGCACTGAAGTCCGTGATTCTGTGAGTCCGGACTTTGGGCCAGGGAAGTGCAGTTTTCTGGGAGTTTGTTTCAATAATGTGGTGGATAAAAACAAACAAACACTGCTTCTCCATGTTTAGAAAACCTGTCCCTAGACGACCTGAGAGGTCTGGATGCTTCATAATGGAACAGCAGATCAGAAATAAACCAACTAGTGTTCTCAGTGCTCTGTCAACCAACAGTTGTTTTTCTAAAATCATTTCTTTGACAGACAAGAAGCCAGTGTAAAGACCTCAGGACTGGAGCGATGTGATCCACTTTCTTAGTCTCAGTGCGGACTCCAGCAGCCGTGCTCTGAATCAGCTGCAGCTGTGTAATTGATTTTCAGGGAGACTTGTGAGTAGTAGTAAGCAGTTATGGGACACTGCTCACTGTTCAGTGGCAGTTGCAGTCTCCTGTGACCTGTGGAGCTGCCTGTCATCTATATTCCAGGCTTGTCCTGGCACAGAGGCTTGATTATAGCTGTCTGGGTAACCAACTTTATGTGAGCCTGTCTGTCAGCAGAACATATAATAGCAACAGCACAACACTCTGACATTTCAGTTAAAAATATATATAGGTTAATCAAGCAATAGCCCTCTTAATGGCATCAGCACAATGTATAGCTACGATATTTTGCTAATTTTATTTTCCTAGGATTGCGAAAACCTCAGTAACGCATGACCCGCCTTACTCTCCCTTTGATTGGCTAGTACTCGTTGCCTGCTCTGGTTGGATTGGTTAGGTTTAAGCAAGGAAAGTAGGATTGGTTGAGAATAGAGTAAGAATGTCAGGATGAGCCAATCAGAGGCAGATAAGGCAGGGTAGGGCGGGACATGCCTTCGCTATCCTAGAAAAGGAATACTACTTGCCTCCGGGACCCGTGTTATGGCTGGTGGTGGTAACTGGCGACAATCACAGGGTTGAGACTATTTCCAAGAACAATAATATGCAAATTGAGTCATATCTACATGTTCAGCCGGACATTTCTCCAATATACACTAACATTGTAAAAACAACTTAAATTTTAAATGCGTTGTAGCTGTTGACAAAATCGTGGAAACCACGGAAGAACCGGCTGTAAGCCAACTCCATGGAACATAGGAACAGTTCCCATCCAGCAAATACACAGAGCCTTCCTAGCTAGTTTGTGGGGGAACATACTTGGGGATTTAAAAGCATTGCTAGCTACCTGTTAATCGCAGCTTCACAGGGCCATTCCGCCGGACTCCTTGGTTAGACATGTCCTCTTGGTCCCAGCCTTCACTGCACGTAATAAAAAACGTCTCGTTAACTGTTAACTAAAAAAAAAAATAACAAGGTTTATCAACCTCTCCGCCAGTTTTTAGACAATAATGGAGTCAAGGCATTGTGGCCCGGATGTGAAGTTAACTGCCATCGCGACCGTTTCACAAATGCGAAAAA